>NC_057796.1:229774491-229854129 GCF_018294505.1 Triticum aestivum | reverse complement strand
GGCGGGGGCAGCGGCGGGTGGCGGGGCGGCGGTGGGTGGCTCTGATCGTCGGGGAGGAGAGAGGGAGAGAAACAGAGAGAGGAAGGGGCGGGGTGGGGCTCGGCCGTTAGTTAGGTTAGTTCTTTGCCGTCCGCCCCACCTTTGTCGTCCGCTTTTTTCTCTTTGCCGTCTGCTAGCAGACGGCAAAGAATTGGGCCGTTAAGTTTTTTCTAATTAGCTCGTTAGTGGGGGCCACCTCTCTCTTTGACGTCTGCCAATTGACGGCAAAGATTCTTTGCCGTCCGCTAGCGGACGGCAAAGAACTGGCTGATGGCAAAGACCTTCTTTCCCATCAGCCAGGTCTTTGCCGTCCGTTTTCTGTAAGCAGACGGCAAAGACCTTCTTTGCCATCAGCTGGCAGATGGCAAAGAACTGGCAGACGGCAAAGAAGCTAATTCCAGTAGTATATCCTCCTATTCTTTCTTATGATGAATCAGGTGACGAGGAGGAGCTTTCTATTCAACCAATCTCATTAATAAGGAGCTTCAAAAAGAGGATTAAACCCACACATGATGTGAAGAAGAAAAGGAAAAGACAGAGAAGCAAAGGTAAAAAGGTATCCCTCCCAAATGATATTGCTCCTATTACTCATTGTGATGATGATAATTGCTATACTATTGGTGCTATCCATACTATTAATGATGAGAGTGATTATGCTTATGATATGAAAAGGGCCAAGCTTGGGGATGCTATGTTTGATGAGAATGACATGTTTCAGAATACATTTGTTGCAATTAATGTTTGTCCCAAGCTTGGGGATGCTATGTTTAATGAAGATGATATTTTTAGCCTCCCAAGTTTTGATGAGCAAATTTATTATGATGATAGCATGCCCCCTATTTATGATGGTTATATTGATGAAAGTGGGTTTGGAAGAGTGTCAACTTTAGGAAGTAATGATCCCACTATTTTGGAGGGTGTTGAATCTTATAATATTTATGAAAGTGGATTTGGAGAGGTCATGACTTTATTTAGTGATGAATCCACTATTTCAGAAGAGGTTTCAATTGATTATGATGAGAACAAAGTTGCTACTTATGATGATTATTGTGATGAAACTTATGCTATAAAAAGTAGTGATGATTATATTTATAAAAATTGTCATGATTATGATTACCCTTTTTCTCAACATTACTCTTTTAATATGGAAACAATTTATACTATTCGAGTTTCTTATGATACTCCCACTATTCCGAATGAGAAGAATTTTGCTTATGTGGAGAGTAATAAAATTTCTATGCTTGTGGATCATGAAAAGAATGCTTTATGTGATGGTTATATTGTTGAATTCATTCATGATGCTACTGAAAATTATTATGAGGGAGGAATATATGCTTGTAGGAATTGCAATAATATCAAGTTTCCTCTCTATGTGCTTAAAATCTTGAAGTTATGCTTGTTTTGCCTTCCTATGCTAGTTGATTATTGTTCCCATAAGTTGTTTGCTCACAAAATCCCTATGCATAGGAAGTGAGTTAGACTTAAATGTTCTAGTCATATTCTTCATGATGCTCTCTTTATGTTTCCATTCTTATCTTTTATGTGAGAATCATTGAAATCATCGTGCCTAGCTAGGGGCGTTAAACGTTAGCGCTTGTTGGGAGGCAACCCAATTTTATTTTTGTTATTTGCTTTTTGCTCCTGTTTAGTAATAAATAATTCATCTAGCCTCTGTTTAGATGTGGTTTTATGTTTTAATTAGTGTTTGTGCCAAGTAGAACATTTGGGAAAACTTGGGTGAAGTCTTTGCGATCTTTCTGTAAAAAAATAGAAACTTTTGCGCTCACGAGAATAGCTGCCATTTTATACTAGAGAGTGCTTTTAGGTTGATTCTTTTTGCAGATGATTGATAGACAAATTACTCAGGTCCACCAATTTATTTCAGAATTTTTGGAGTTACAGAAGTATTCGAATGATACAGATTACTACAGACTGTTCTGTTTTTGATAGATTCTGTTTTCATTGTGTTGTTTGCTTATTTTGATGAATCTATGAGTAGTATCGGAGAGTATGAACCATATAGAAGTTTGAATACAGTAGATATTACACCAATATGAATTTATAATGAGTTCACAACAGTATCTAAGTGGTGGTTTATTTTCTTATACTAACAGAGCTTACGAGTTTTCTGTTGAGTTTTGTGTTGTGAAGTTTTCAAGTTTTGGGTAAAGATTCGATGGACTATGGAATAAGGAGTGGCAAGAGCCTAAGCTTGGGGATGCCCAAGGCACCCCAAGGTAATATTCAAGGATAACCAAGATCCTAAGCTTGGCGATGCCCCGGATGGCATCCCCTCATTCGTCTTCGTTCATCAGTAACTTTACTTCGAGCTATATTTTTATTCACCACATGATATGTGTTTTGCTTGGAGCGTCATTTTATTTTGTTTTGTTTTGCTTGCTGTTTGAATAAAATACCAAGATCTGAAATTCTTAAATGTTAGAGAGTCTTCACATAGTTACATAATTATTCAACTACTCATTGATCTTCACTTATATCTTTTGGAGTAGTTTGTCGTTTGCTCTAGTGCTTCACTTATATCTTTTAGAGCACGACGGTAGTTTTATTTTGAAGAAATAGATGAACTCTAATGCTTCACTTATATTATTTTGAGAGTCTTAAACAGCATGGTAATTTGCTTTGGTTATGAATTTAGTCCTAATATGATGGGCATCCAAGAGGGATATAATAAAAACTTTCATATAAAGTGCATTGAATACTATGAGAATTTTGATTCCTTATGATTGTTTTGAGATATGAAGATGGTGATATTAGAGTCATGCTAGTTGAGTAGTTGTGAATTTGAGAGATACTTGTGTTAAAGTTTGTGATTCCCGTAGCATGCACGTATGGTGAATCGTTATGTGATGAAGTCGGAGCATGATTTATTTATTGATTGTCTTCCTTATGAGTGGCGGTTGGGGACGAGCGATGGTCTTTTCCTACCAATCTATCCCCCTAGGAGCATGCGTGTAATACTTCGTTTCGATAACTAATAGATTTTTGCAATAAGTATGTGAGTTCTTTATGACTAATGTTGAGTCCATGGATTATACGCACTCTCACCCTTCCACCATTGCTAGCCTCTCTAATACCGCGCACCTTTCGTCGGTATCATATACCCACCATATACCTTCCTCAAAATAGCCACTATACCTACCTATTATGGCATTTCCATAGCCATTCCGAGATATATTGCCATGCAACTTTCCACCATTCCGTTTATTATGACACGCTCCATCATTGTCATATTGCTTTGCATGATCATGTAGTTGACATCGTATTTGTGGCAAAGCCACCATTCATAATTCTCTCATACATGTCACTCTTGAATCATTGCACATCCCGGTACACCGCTGGAGGCATTCATATAGAGTTGTATCTTTGTTCTATTGAGTTGTAATCCTTGAGTTGTAAGTAAATAAAAGTGTGATGATCATCATTATTAGAGCATTGTCCCAGTGAGGAAAGGATGATGGAGACTATGATTCCCCCACAAGTCGGGATGAGACTCCGGACGAAAAAAAAAGAAAAAAAAAGAGGCCATAAAAAAAAGAGAAAAGGCCCAAATAAAAAAATATAAAAAAATGAGAGAAAAAGAGAGAAGGGGCAATGCTACTATCCTTTACCACACTTGTGCTTCAAAGTAGCACCATGATCTTCATGATAGAGAGTCTCCTATGTTGTCACTTTCATATACTAGTGGGAATATTTCATTATAGAACTTGGCTTGTATATTCCAATGATGGGCTTCCTCAAAATGCCCTAGGTCTTCGTGAGCAAGCGAGTTGGATGCACACCACTTAGTTTCTTTTTGAGCTTTCATACACTTATAGCTCTAGTGCATCCATTGCATGGCAATCCCTACTCACTCACATTGATATCAATTGATGGGCAACTTCATAGCCCGTTGATACACCTAGTTGATGTGAGACTATCTTCTCCCTTTTTTTTCTTCTCCACAACCACCATTCTATTCCAACTATAGTGCTATGTCCATGGCTCACGCTCATGTATTGCGTGAAGATTGAAAAAGTTTGAGAACATCAAAAGTATGAAACAATTGCTTGGCTTGTCATCGGGGTTGTGGATGATTTAAATATTTTGTGTGATGAAGATAGAGCATAGCCAGACTATATGATTTTCTAGGGATAACTTTCTTTGCCCATGTTATTTTGAGAAGACATGATTGCTTTGTTAGTATGCTTGAAGTATTATTATCTTTATGTCAATATTAAACTTTTATCTTGAATCTTTCGGATCTGGACATTCATGCCACAATAAAGGAAATTACATAGAGAAATATGCTAGGTAGAATTCCACATCAAAAATTATGTTTTTATCATTTACCTACTCGAGGACGAGCAGGAACTAAGCTTGGGGATGTTGATACGTCTCCAACGTATCTATAATTTTTGATTATTCCATGCTATTTTATTATCCATCTAGGATGTTTTATATGCATTTATATGCTATTTTATATCATTTTTGGGACTAACCTAGAGCCCAGTGCCAGTTTCTGTTTTTTTCCATGTTTTTGAGTATCGCAGAAAAGGAAAACCAAAGGGAGTCCAATTGACCTGAAATTCAACGGAGATTGTTTTTGGACCAGAAGAAGCCCACGGAGTACCAAAGATGGGCCAGAAGAGTCCCAAGGCCACCACGAGGGTGGGGGGCGCGCCCCCTACCTCGTGGCTGCCTTGGAGACCCCCCTGACTTGTTACCGACGCCAAAACCTCTTATATATACAGAAACCCCCAGAACATAACCTAGATCGGGAGTTCCGCCACTGCAAGCCTCTGTAGCCACCAAAAACCAATCTAGACCCATTCCGACACCCTGCCTGAGGGGGGAATCCCTCTCCGGTGGCCATCTTCATCATCCCGGCACTCTCCATGACGAGGAGGGAGTAGTTCACCCTTGGGGCTGAGGGTATGTACTAGTAGCTATGTGTTTGATCTCTCTCTCTCTCGTGTTCTTGAGGTGGTACGATCTTGATGTATCGCGAGCTTTGCTATTATAGTTTGATCTTATGATGTTTCTCCCCCTCTACTCTCTTGTAATGGATTGAGTTTTCCCTTTGAAGTTATCTTATCGGACTGAGTCTTTAAGGATTTGAGAACACTTGATGTATGTCTTGCATGTGCTTATCTGTGGTGACAATGGGATATCACGTGATTCACTTGATGTATGTTTCGGTGATCAACTTGCGGGTTCAGTTGAACTTATGCATAGGGGTTGGCACACGTTTTCGTCTTGACTCTCCGGTAGAAACTTTGGGGCACTCTTTGAAGTTCTTTGTGTTGGTTGAATAGATGAATCTGAGATTGTGTGATGCATACTGTATAATCAAACCCGCGGATACTTGTGGTGACATTGGAGTATCTAGGTGACATTAGGGTTTTGGTTGATTTGTGTCTTAAGGTGTTATTCTAGTACGAACTCTTGAATAGATCGATCAGAAAGGATAACTTTGAGGTGGTTCGTACCTACCATAATCTCTTCATTTGTTCTCCGCTATTAGTGACTTTGGAGTGACTCTTTGTTGCATGTTGAGGGATAGTTATATGATCCAATTATGTTATTATTGTTGAGAGAACTTGCACTAGTGAAAGTATGAACCCTAGGCCTTGTTTCAACGCATTGCAATATCGTTTACGCTCAATTTTATTACTTGTTACCTTGCTGTTTTTATATTTTCATATTACAAAAACCTATATCTACCATCTATATTGCACTTGTATCACCTTCTCTTCGCCGAACTAGTGCACCTATACAATTTACCATTGTATTAGGTGTGTTGGCGACACAAGAGACTCTTTGTTATTTGGTTGCAGGGTTGCTTGAGAGAGACTATCTTCATCCTACGCCTCCAACGGATTGATAAACCTTAGGTCATCCACTTGAGGGAAATTTGCTACTATCCTACAAACCTCTGCACTTGGAGGCCCAACAACGTCTACAAGAAGAAGGTTGTCTAGTATACATCAGTTCCCACCTCGGTGGCCTCCCGCACACCCTCTTTACCCTATAAATTCACAAATATTCCAAAAACCCTCGGGGTTAACCTAGATCAGAAGTTCCGCCGCCGCACGCCTCTGTAGCCACCGAAAACCAATCTAGGCCCCTGTAAGTGCATCTAGTGCCCCTTAGTGATTTTGGTGTATTGAAGACTTATAGGTTAAGGGACTAATATGTTTATGAGTGTACACAGGTCTATAAGTCTATGAGGAGTTTGATATTTATAGAGAAAGTTGACCCCTAAAAATGAATATCTTCGACTGAAGATTTTGGTATTCTGAAGACTTTCTGAAGACTTTGAAACTAAAGAAATTGGTGTGACCTGAAGACTTGGTATTCATACGAGGAACATGAAGCATGAAGACTTTTGTTTTCGTAGTTTCATTTTCTCTTTCTTGAGTCATAGGAAACACCGTACTGTTAAAGGGGGTCGAGGAAATACTAAGGAAAAATATCCATGTGATGCTCAACTCAAAATCCTACACCTACCAATCCCTTCGAGTGAAGCCATTGGAAATCTCATACAGTTCAGTCAATTTCTTCAGTGACAGAGACGAAGTTCTTCTGGTCTCTGAGGAATTTGTTCTGACTGAGGAGTTAGGAATTCGCAAGTGCGGATTGCCTACACAGTGAGGAACATGATAGCCCTGAGGTATTTGATACTCAAAACTCCGACCGTTGCTGTGCTACGCGTCAGCTATCCCAAAATATCTACCCACCTAATGGTCATATCATTGAAGGGCATTTATGTCTTATCATGTTGGGCTGCTCCCTAGGCTATAAATAGCCGCCCCCTACAACCACTAGCTGGTTGGCTGCTCCAAGAGAAACTGAAACTTGTCATTTGAGAGCATCCCATCCTCCGAGGACTTTGAGCGAAAATCATCAAGTGAGGAAAACCCAAACCCAAACACCTACAAACCCAAAGTGATTGAGCATCACTGAAGAGATTGATCCTGCGTGGATCCGACGCTTGTTACCTTTGAAGACTGTGCATCTTCCAGACGGTTAGGCGTCATGGTCTAGAGCATTCAAGAGGAAATTGTGGATTGCCGAGTGACCGAGTTTGTGAAGGTTTGGAAGTCACCTGAAGACTTACCACGAGTGATTGGGCGAGGTCTGTGTGACCTTAGCTCAAGGAGAATACGGTGAGTACTGTGTGTCCGGGACTGTGTGTCCTCAGGTTTAAATACCTAGCCGCTCCAACCAGACGTAAAACTGTCACAGCAGTTGGAACTGGTCTACCAAATCATTGTCTTCACCAAGCCTACTGGTTCTATTTCCTCAACTCTTCCATTTCCTCATTACTGTGTTGTGCACTTGTTCATATCTGTTTTGAAGACTTTCTCAATTTCCTCAGTTCAATTTCTTCAGTCTGATTGTCTTCATCCTGTGTTTACGCTTTCTGTACTCTATGCTTGTCTTCATTTCTTCATGATGACCATGCTTGTGTTCTGTTATGTTTACATCTGAGTACTTATTCCGCTGCAAGCCGTTCTTCACTCAGGAATTTCCTCACCCACAAATTCCTCAGTGAAGAATTCATAAAAATCGCCTATTCACCCCCCTCTAGTCGATATAACACGCTTTCAATTGGTATCAGAGCGAGGTACTCTCTTGATCTGTGTGATTTTGGTTTAACCGCCTGGAGTGTTAGTTATGTCGACCACAGGAATGAAGACCGTGTCATGCCCCATCATTGACAGTCACGAGTATCCCAAGTGGAAGGCCATGATGAAGAAGCGTCTCATGGCGATGAACAATGAGCTGTGGACCGTCACTGAGATTGGTATTACCGATCTGTGCAAGATGGCAGAAGCTGACGACATTCGCAAGTTCACCCTTCTCAACCTCACAGCGAAAGACGTCATCTGCTCCTGTCTGTCTCAAAATCAGTTCAGGAACATCATGCATGTCGATCATGCAAAGCTTATCTGGGACCGTCTCTCTGAGGTCTATGAAGGTCATCGAACCCGTCATGATCCTTGGTTTGAGGACTTCAAGAAATCTCTCAAAGCGATGACATTCGAACCAGAATCATCATCTTCTACACCATGCCTTATGGCAAAAGGTGCAAAGGTAACTGAATGCTATCTATCTGAATCCAGTGATGATGAATCTGGTGATGAATTTGGACCTAGCTATGTCAAACTTGCTTCCCTTGCCACTAAACAACAAAGAGCTTTGGAAAAAGTTCAATACATGCTAAATAAGAGCGATGATATGTTGGGTGAAGAAATGGATCAGTCGAAAGCTTAGGCTGAAAATCTTCAGAGACTTCAGTCTAGGTTTGACAACCTTCAAGGTTATCATAACACTCTCTTATCTGATCATGAGAAATTTTCTTATGAATTTCTTCAAAGAAAGCAAGATCTTGAAAAGCTAAGGGTAAGTTATGAAGATCTTCAGAAGGAGCGCGATTCATTACTTGCTCAACATATCAGTGCTACTCGGGAATAATTTGTTCCTCCATGTTTGAAGTGCATTGAACGTGAATCTGCTAATTCTTCACCTGAATGTTCAAATGCTTCTAATGCTACAAATTCTTCACCTGTCTCTGCTATCACTAATTCCTCATATGAGGACATTGCTAGTATCACTGATGATGCAGGGCTGAAGGAATTGTACATGACAGGCATGTACAAAAGCCTCAAAGGGAATCAGACTCTTTGTGATGTGCTTAAAAAGTAAATCCTCAACAGGAACCCTAGGAAAGAGGGTATTGCCTTTGAGAGGAAAATCAATGCTGATGGAACATATTGGAAGCCTGAGTAGTACCCCAAAACCTCATGGGTTGCTGCAAAGGGACCTCCAGTAGATCCATCTAATCTATCTGGCTTTACATGTGAATCTCCTCATTCTTCTAATGAGTCATTTGACTCCAATTATAAACTGTTCAAAAATCAAAATGGTGAAGTATTTGCTAGATATGTTGGCACTAACTGCAGGAATGGTTCCCCTATGAAGAAAATCTGGGTTCCCAAAAGGTGTCTTGAAAATCTTCAAGTGAATGTCATCATGACACCACCTATGAAGAAAAAGAACCCTAGATCAAATTCTTCATATAGACCAAATTCTTCATATGGATCCAAGTCCTCATACGGACCAAACTCCTCACGTGGATCAGATTCCTCAAAAGGATCTGTCGGATCTGGGGTTCCGGCAAAACCCTTAAGGTTCGAACTCTGGGGTGCGCGCGAAGTCTTTCCCCCCTACCGATCTACGCCCTAGCTCGCTAAGATCTCGCGGACGAACTCGACGTACTTGCAACACAGAAAGACACGAGGTTTATACTGGTTCGGGCCACCGTTGTGGTGTAATACCCTACTCCAGTGTGTGCTGGTGGATTGCCTCTTGGGCTGATGAGGAACAGTACAAGGGGAAGAACAGACTCCTGAGGTTGAGGTGTTCTTGTGCTCTACGAACTTGTGGGTGAGGATTCGATGAGCTATCCGATCCAAGATGAGAAGCCTCTACGGTGGTGGCTAGTTCTACTTATATAGGCCCTGGTCCTCTTCCCAAATATTGAGCAGGAAGGGAGCCAACAACGGCGGCCAATTTGAAAGGGGACAGCTAGTACAAGCTATCCTGACAAAAGTGGTCTTCGCCTGCAAAAGGCCCTGGCGGTGACGCCGTCTTGGGCTCCACGGTGACCTCCGTCCTGCTGGCCTGCTGGTCTTGGTCTCGTTGCACGGTTATGGAAACCTTTGCCTGATGCCTCGGTACTCCGCGCCTGTGCTTGCCCCCTTGGCACCAAAGAGGAAACAAGGACGCTGCGCGCGCTGGCGCCCGCCTGGTGTCGATCGTCATGGCTCACGTCACGAGAGCCTCGCGAGGTTTGCCCCGCCTTGATATCTCTGCTCCTCGCGAGGCAGCCTGGTGAGGCCGCTCCTGAGGAGGTCTTGCATCGCCCGCCTCGCAAGGCTTGGCCCCTCGCGAGGGTCTTGAAAGCCTTGTTGATGAAGATGGGCCGTACAGGCCCGCAAGCATAGCCACGCCGTGGGCCGCAGGCAAGCAAGTCTGGGGACCCCCGTTCCCAGAACGCCGACAGTAGCCCCCGGGCCCAAGGTGCGCTCGGGCTTGGCTTCGAGGCGAAGCCAAAGGTCAAGTACGGAGCGCCGTGGGCCCTAAAAGCCTGCGGCCTCGGTTGACGCATGGCGGTTGATTGGACGTGGGCGTCTCCGCTTCCCCACGCGGCCTCCGCAACTGCTCGACTTGACAAAAGGCTGGCACAGGCAGCATATGCCTTCACTGCTCCCCTTCGCCTAGCCTCAGATCCCCTTTCTCGCTCCTTGCTGCCGAGACCTCCAGATCTACTCTGATTTCGCTCCGCATCCGCAACAGATGGCGCCGCGCAAGGTCCAATCCTCCTCGGTGCCGGCTTGGTACGAGCCAGCTCTTGAAGCACCCACCGTCACAGAAAAGAGCCTCGCCTCCGCGCGCCTGCTGACGGCGGGGGAGAGCAACGAATAGGGGAAGACGGAGCTCCGGCTTGCCTCCGACGTGCCGGAGCCTGAGGGAAGCACGTTCTTCCCCTTCTTCTTGAGCAGCATTGTCGCCGGGTTGGTTCCCCCCTTCTCCGATTTCTTTTATGAGGTCTTCGACCACTATGGGCTGCAGGCGTTGCATCTCCATCCCAACTCTATCCTCCTTCTGTCCATCTTCGCCTACTACTGCGAGGCGTACCTGGGCATGATGCCATCCGTGGTGCTCCTACGCCACTTCTTCTTCCTTCGCGTCAGCGACGGACACGTCTCCGGGTGCACCAATTTCGTCGCATCCGGCAAATCCAACTCAATCTCGAGCAACGTGAAGAGGGCCAACAACATTCGGGCCAAATGGGTCATGATGGATGCTAAGTGTGTCCACCCACACTTGGTATTGCCAACGGAGGCGCCCCAGTTTGACAAGGGGTGGCCCCGCGCAGAGCTTGCCGATGAGCGGGCATCGCCGGTGTTGCACAGATGCAGACCGACCTGAAGCCGGGCAACACGAAGGCGGCGAAGGTCACAGGGGCCACGCTCCTGAGGGAGTTCTTGATGTTGCGCGTCGCCCCGCTTCAGGCGCGTGCACGCCCCTTGTGGAAGCTCGGAGATGAAGAAGAAAAGACCCGCCTGAGGCCAGGGGCCCTGCCTGGCGACGAACTGGCTGCTGTTCTGCGCCTCTTGGTTGGGGACAACCAAGGGGACCCGCGGAGCGCTTTCACTCCTTTGTTCCTCTGCAAGGACTGGGAGCCATTCATGGTTTCCAGGCCGACCTTCGATGCACGCAGGCTGGTGCCGCATGCGCTCTCCGGAGCCCCGACGGCGCCGAAGCCGGTGGAGGTATCTTTTGACGAGTCCCGTGGGGAGGAGGAAGAGGAGGTGGACTCGAAGAAGACTCTTGAAGAGGTGGGGGAGACTCCTCCTCTAAGCAAGGCCGAGATCCTCCGCGCCCTGCCAGACGATGCCGAGACCGACGCTCGCCGGGAGGAGAGGGAGCACCCCCTCATCCCCACAAAGGGTAGGTCGTCACTGGTTCCTCAGGATGCTGCCTCCGGTCCCTCTGCCGCGCCATCTTCTGCCCCCAGAGCCCGCGCGCCTACTCCCCAGGCTCCGAGGCTTTCAGGCTTCAAGCTCCCCAAGCGGAAGGTGGAATACGTCGCGGTGGATCAATAAGTGCTCGATCTCCGTCTTGCTTTTTCTCATGTTGCTGCTTCCTGACTCTCGTCTTTGGTTGTCCAGGCCGCTGTCTGCGGCGAAGAAGAGGAAAGAGGGTACGGCAGCCGCGCCCCCTTCTGCTGAGAAAGGAGATGCCAGCGCCCGCACCTCCCCAGCCCGGTCGTCTTCGCGAGGCCAAGAGGAGCATCGCCGGGAGGAGTCAGCCCCCATGGCCCCGCTGGCTCCGGAAGTGCCGGCGTCTGGCCCGGTTGAAGAGGTCCCAGCTGCTCCGGAACCCGCAGTCTCCCAGGCCCTGGTGATGGCGTCGTCTCCTCCCACTGCTGCACCTCCACTCCCAGGTTCTTCTGCCTCTACTGCTGTCCTGGAGCGCGCTCTTTTGGAGATGACCCAGTTGCAGGCAGATCTTCTGAGCGCGGACCCGCGCCTGGTGGCCGGGCGCCTGGAGCTGGCCTCTGGCTGGCTTCACTCCGACTTGGCGGTTCACACAACGCTGAGTCAGGCTGCAGCGTCTTCCGAGAAGGAGAAACAGAGCACTGCCAATGCTGCAGCCGATTGTGAGGTGGCACTGAAGGACGCCAAGGCCGCCCGCGACCGCTGCCAAGAGCTGGAGGACGAGCTGAAGAGCCTGCGCGACAAGTACGCCGAAGAAGCACGCGGCCGCCAGCTAAAGGAGGAGGAGATGAAGGCCCGGGAGGACGCCGTCAAGAACCGTGACGCTGAGCTGGGGGAGTTGGGGAAGACGCAGGCCACCGAGCGCGGCCGGCTAGAAGAGCTGGAGCGGAAGGTGAAGGCGAGGGAGGCCGATCTTGATGCCAAGGCGCGGGTCCTGGCTGAGGACCGCGTGGCCTTTGCCGATCTCGAGGAGAGGTCTCGCGTGGCACTGAAGACGCTCTATGAGCACGGCTTGGAGAGGCGGCTGACCACTGATGAGGACGGCCCTGCCCTGCTGCTTCCCCTCTTGGTGAAGGCGCTCGAGGAAGTCGTGGACGGTATCGGTCCCATGGCAGAGGCAGAGGCTCGCGTCCTGTCTTCAGCTGCATTGACTCGTGTCTTCAGTCATCTGCACCTTCGCGACCCCAGCACTTGTCTTGACGAGCTGCTGGAGCCTGTGGCTGATGATCACTGCGCAGCCGCCGCCGTAGTTGTGCAACGTCGGGTGGAGGCCTTGCTGAAGAAGTTCTGCGGCTTTGTCTCCGCACCCTTGTCCGGCGATGCCGCCGATCCTGCGGCTGGTGGTGCAGGTGAAGGCGACGTTACTCGGGGAGGAGCATCTTCTGCAGGTGGTGGCGGTGTCCAGGGGTGACTCGCGGCTACTTTCCTGTTCCTGTAATATGCACCAGGCCTCGTGGAGGCGTTAAACTTTTCATTCGGTATTGTGAGGACAATATGTTTTGTAATATTTGCTTCGAGATTTTGCGATTTTCTTCCTATTTGCTTTGTGTTCTGCGTCAGCAGAGCCCGGCCCCGCGCATACCTCGACCACCATTGGGCCGACCGGAGACCAGGACGGACCAAGGAGTGAGGGGCTACGTGACCAGTTAGGCTCCTAAGTCGCGATGCTCAGGAGTCCCCCTTGACGTGCAAACAGCTTATAGGGAGAGTACGCGAGGATAGATTAATGTTCTACGTCGGTAGAGCCCGGCCCCGCGCATACCTCAACCGCCATTGGGCCGACCGGAGACCAGGACGGACCAAGGAGTGAGGGGCTACGTGACCAGTTAGGCTCCTGAGTCGCGATGCTCAGGAGTCCCCCTTGACGCGCAAACAATTTCCATACCTGCCCTCGCCGAGGCCTCGGGAGGGGCGTGCGACGACCAGGTCCGGGAGACCTGGTTGGGTGGCGTGCGCTTGGGCGTGACCCGATCGCAGCCCCCGTGTCCAGCCCCCTCGCGCGGCTCTCCCGAGGGGAGGCGTTGCGGTGAGGCCGGACGCTGAGCTCTGGGGCTCCCTGAGGTTGGTATGACCATGAAGCCGCCCTTAGTTGTTTATCACCAGCACAGAGCATAGTGCTTCCGCTTGTGCACGGGCATAGCCGCTCCTTGGCAGTGTCAACGGCCAGCGCGGAGCATGGTGCTTCCACTTGTGTGTGGGAGGGGGGGCCCTCCGGGAGGATCCCCCGGGGCGTGTACGGCCCCGCCCTGACACGTGGCTTGCACGGCAGGGCTGTGAGGTGTATCTGGGCACTCGTGAGCCAGAGCGGGACTCACGAGGCCCTACCTCAAGGCGGGTTGCGCCTGGTCTTGGGTCTTTGACAGCTGTGAGTTCCTGCGAGACGGTTAGGTGCAAGTGCTCTACGTCCTCAGGTCTCGGCCCTCGAGGGAGCTCAGCCGCCACTGGTATGCCAGCTCGTGATGTCGTGGTCAAGGCCAGGGGGTGAGGGCTGGAGAGCCAGTAAGAGCTCCTGAGTCGCGATGCTCAGGAGCCCCCCTTTTAACGCGCAAGTGAATTGCATGATGAAGGGACGTACCCGCAGCGGGTGGCAATCGAGTAGGTGCTAATCATAGGCAGATTAAGCATGGAAGGCAAACCAGCTTAGGTAAATGCAGAAAGATACATGCCACTGGGTCAGGCCCGAGCGGCTTGGGGATGATGCAGCCCGAGGGGCGCCCCCAACAGGGTAAACTGAGGACATAAGCAAAAGGGATACATGCCACAGGGACGGACCCACGCGGCCTGGGAATAATGCAGCCCG
The DNA here is from genome assembly GCF_018294505.1 of Triticum aestivum. NCBI lineage: Eukaryota > Viridiplantae > Streptophyta > Magnoliopsida > Poales > Poaceae > Triticum > Triticum aestivum. The sequence goes on along the minus strand of NC_057796.1, from coordinate 229,839,717 downwards.
AGGGGCGCTCCCAGCTGAACGAACTTGGAAAATGTCACCTGGTTCTGTCAACGAAGGAGAGTTGGTACAGCGGAAGGCATGCCGCGAAGGGGTAGCTCCTCATGAGCCACCGGGGCCCTGAGCCTCGGGAGGCTCTGGGGGCTCGGGTGGTTCCTTGAGGACCGTCTCCATCTCCGCCAGGACGGCGTGGTGCCTGGCCTCCTGAGCTGCCAGAACACGCCGCAGGTTGCGCTGATAGGCTGATGACGCGCTCAGCAGGCCGAAAGGCATGCGAACGTAGGTGTGCGGTGGACCCTCGCAGCGGCCCACGTGCGAAGGCCAGAAAAGCTCCTGAGATGCGGCCCTGTTGAGCCTTGGTATGTTGATGCAGACGCGCAGCCCGGCATCCTCGCCTAGTTGGGGAGCTGCGCCTCGTGAGCGGCGGTCGCCGTGCATGGACCTTGCGTCTTGCAGTTCCTAAGTGGTCTTGGTGATGAACTCCTGAGTGGCGGACGCTCCTTGCCCTGTGTTCTCCTAAGAGAAACATGTCGCGAAGCACGCCTCCAAGTGGTGCACAAGCGCCTCCCTCGAGATGTTGGCAAGGTCTGAGGCCCTCCAGAAGAGAGCCCCCGAGCCCTGCCCGAGGAGGGCGTTGGGCGCGCCTTCCTATGCGATGGAGGGAGGCTCCCCTGGAGCGGGCGCTGATCCTGATGAGGTTCCAGCCGCGACGCCATCCTCCTGAGGTCCGGCACGGCGCAACTGCTTCTTCTTGGGGATGGCCTCCGGAGGGCCTTCACTTTTGCTGTCGGGGTCGTCGATTGCTGCAGCTTGGAAGGCGCGCTCGAGGGAGAACACCGCATCTCTCTCTTCACATGGGACTGTGATGATTCCGCCGCTTCCCGGCATCTTGAGGACGTTGTAGCCGTGGTGGGTGACGGCCATGAACTTGGCCAGCGCCGGATACCCAAGGATGGCGTTGTATGGCAAGCAGATGTGCGCGACGTCGAAGTCGATGAGCTCGGTGCGGTAGTTCTTGTGTTCCCCGAAGGTGACAGGGAGGCGGACTTGCCCTATCGGTGTAGTGGAACCGTCGGTCACTCCTGAGAAAGGCTTGGTAGGCTGAAGTTGGTCATAGGGCACTTGAAGGTTGTTGAACGTGTCGACGGACAGGACGTTGAGCCCTGTGCCGCCGTCGATGAGGGTCTTGGTGACTTGCACGTTGCTGATGACTGGTGAACAAAGCATCGGGAGGGCGCCAGCGGTGGCTGCGCACTTGAGCTGATCTGCCGAGTTGAAGGTGATGGCACACCGGGACCACCTGAGCAGGCGCGTGGCCTCGAGCTTGGGGAGGACTGCGTTCACTTCATGAGCAAACTGCTTGAAGATGCGCTGCGAGGCTGGGGCCTGGGCTCCGCCCAAGATGCAAGCGATAGCACGCAACTCTTGGAAGCCCCCAGCCCCCTCGTCTTGATGGTGGTCGTCGTTCCTTCTTGGTGGTGGCGGCAGCGGAGGAAGACCGGCGTTACCCTGAGGACGATCCTCACGAGGCTGGTCTCTCCAGGCGCCCTTGCGAGGATGATCCTACCAGTGGTCCTCACGAGGATGGTCGCGCCACTCCTAGCGCGGGCCACGGTCGTCCCAGCGTCCGCCTCCACGTCCTCCTCCTCGGCCGTAGCCCCGGTCGCTGCGCTCGGGGCATTGACCGAAGCGTCCCTCGCGAATGGCTCTGAGTTCTTGACAGTCGTTGGTGTTGTGGGTGTTCAAGTTGTGGAAGGCGCAAAATGGTCGGTTGCTCTTGGATGACTCGGGCAGGTCTCTGCCTCGCTTGGTGTCCGGCTCCGCTGCGAGCGCGGCTGCTTCCTTGCGCTTCACGTCCTTGGCCTTGGCCTTCTTCTCCTCTGCGCCCGCAGCTGGTAGCTCAAGGAGGGAGAGGCGCCCCTCCTCAGCCCTTGCGCACTTGGTCGCCAGGTTGAACAGCTCCTGAGATGTGCACAACTCCTCGTGGATAGCAAGCTCCTCCTTCATCTTGATGTCGCGGACGCCGTCAGAGAACGCGAAGATGATGGCCTCATCCGTGACCTTCGGGATCTTGAGGCGGGTGTTGTTGAAGCGCTGGATGTACTTCTGGAGGGTCTCTCCTGGTTGTTGCTTGATGCGGCGCAGGTCACCCGCGGCCGGCGGCGGTCACGAGTTCCCTGGAAGTTGGCGACAAAGCGGTCGCGCATCTCGTCCCAGGAGGAGATCGAGCCATGAGGCAGGTTCAGGAGCCACGAACGGGCGCCGTCCTTGAGCGCCATTGGGAACCAGTTCGCCATGACTTTCTCGTCGCCGTTGGCTGCCTTGATGCTCAGCTCATAGAGCTGCAAGAACTCTGCGGGGTCGAGGGTGCCGCCGTAGCGAGGAGGCAGATCCGACTTGAACTTGCCCGGCCAGGCGACGCTACGTAGCTCGGGGGTGAAGGCGCGGCAGCCGGCCGTGGTTGCCGGGGGCCGTCTCGGAGGTGGAGCTTGGTCTTGACGAGGCCCGCGTGCCACCACCGCAGGTAGCGCACAGTCTTGGCGAGGTGGCGTGGGGAGCGCGGGTGCAGCTTCTCGCGGCCGAGGAATTTCTTGGCAGCTTCTCTCTTCACGCGCGGGCATCGGGCATGGTGGATCGCACCGTGGGGCCGCGCGCCTTGGTGCCAAGGCACCGTCTTGGGACAGAGGTGGTGGAGGCGATCCATGAGCCACGTCGCCCATGGCTGGCGGAGGGCGTGGCAGAGAGAGGGACGGCGCCGGGGAGCCTCCTGCGGCGCGGACGAGCTCGGTGACGCGGTCGAGCCAGTCCTCGTAGAGGTCGTCGACCGGGCGGTAGCGCAGGAGGTCGTTCGCCATGAGGAGCACGGCCTGCGCGTCCATGGGAGCGCGACGTGCATGGGACGAGGAGCCGGCCGGGGTCAGCGATGGAATGGCGGTGCGGCCGTCCTGCCGCACCGACGGGTGCAGCGAGGACGCTTGCTGCTCGTTCCCCGCCGGGCTGGTTGCGGCGTTGGTGGAAGGAGACGGGGAACGACGAGGTGGCCCGCCGACGGGAGCCGTTTGAGCAACGCGGGCGGTGAGGGCAGCCCGGCGCTCAGCTCTAGCGCGGCGAGCATCCGCCATGGAGACGATGGAGCGACGAAGCACTGATCGACGGAAGGGAAGCTACGGCGCACCCCTACCTGGCGCGCCAAATGTCGGATCTGGGGTTCCAGCAAAACCCTTAAGGTTCAAACTCTGGGGTGCGCGCGAAGTCTTTCCCCCCTACCGATCTACGCCCTAGCTCGCTAAGATCTCGCAGACGAACTCGACGTACTCACAACACAGAAAGACACGAGGTTTATACTGGTCCAGTGTGTGGTGGTGGATTGCCTCTTGGGCTGATGGGGAATAGTACAAGGGGAAGAACAGCCTCCTGAGGTTGAGGTGTTCTTGTGCTCTGCGAACTTGTGGGTGAGGATTCGATGAGCTATCCGATCCAAGATGAGATGCCTTTACGGTGGTGGCTAGTTCTACTTATATAGGCCCTGGTCCTCTTCCCAAATATTGAGCGGGAAGGGAGCCAACAACGGCGGCCAATTTGAAAGGGGACAATTGGTACGAGCTATCCTGACAAAAGCGGTCTTCGCCTGCAAAAGGCCCTAGCGGTGACGCCGTCTTGGGCTCCACGGTGACCTCTGTCCTGCTGGCCTGCTGGTCTTGGTCTCGTTGCCGGTTATGGAAACCTTTGCCTGATGCCTCGGTACTCCGCGCCTGTGCTTGCCCCCTTGGCACCAAAGAGGAAACAAGGACGCTGCGCGCGCTGGCGCCCGCCTAGTGTCGATCGTCATGGCTCACGTCACGAGAGCCTCGCGAGGTTTGCCCCGCCTTGATATCTCCGCTCCTCGCGAGGCAGCCTGGTGAGGCCGCTCTTGAGGAGGTCTTGCATCGCCCGCCTCACGAGGCTTGGCCCCTCGCGAGGGTCTTGAAAGCCTTGTTGATGAAGATGGGCTGTACAGGCCCGCAAGCATAGCCACACCATGGGCCGCAGGCAGGCAAGTCTGGGGACCCCCGTTCCCAGAACACCGACAGGATCAAAGTCCTCATATGAACATCATCATGCTAACACCTCTGTTTCACAGGGAAGAGCTTAGGGCTATGAATATGAGCATTATTCTTCTAATCATTATGTTCATAAGTCCTCGAAGAATTTCTGTGCTTATTCATATGCTTATCCTAACTCCTCTTATGTGAAAAGAAATGGACTGGCTTCTATGCCACCTTTCTCGTATGGAGCTCACAGAGTGATGAACTCTTTGCCACCCCTTCAGATGTCGGTGGTGAAGAAAAAGAACTAATCTCTTCTGCAGGGTCAGGTCTCCAGACGTGCTTAAACGCCTGAAGAATTTGCTGGAGACCTGAAATTGCCTGAAAGGACGCAGGCTAATCATGAAGAAATGAAGCCTCATTTCTCACGTCCTCATACTGTTTTATCTGTTCTATTGGTTGATGAAATTGATCCGATGAATTGATGTCATATTCTTCATTGATGAAGTATATGAGTTCGTAAGATGCACTAATTCATCTGCAGGATGATCAACCCAAAGCCAATGAGTGGGTCCTCGATAGTGGATGTACAAATCACATGACTGGTGACAAGAATCTATTGATGGATGTTCCCTTATCTCCATCGCATCTGAAGCATATCATCTTCGCTGACAAAGGCAAAAGTCAGGTATTGGGTCTAGGTAAGGTTGCAATCTCAAAGGATCGACACATGGACAAAGTCATGCTTGTCGAGTCCTTAGGATACAACCTCATGTCTGTCTCAATGCTTTGTGATCTTGATATGGTTGTTGTCTTTGGCAAGTATCGTTGTGTTGTGATCATAGAAGCTGACAATTCCAAAGTCTTCGAAGGCTTTAGGAGAGGAGATCTGTATATTGTTGATTTCTCTACAGGACCACAACCAGCCGTATGTTTACTTGCAAACGCTTCAGAAGGCTGGCTATGGCATCGACGACTTGGTCATGCTGGCATGAGGAATCTGCACACGCTCGCGAAGAAGAAGCATGTCATTGGCATTGAGAATGTCAAATTCCTCAAGGATCACTTATGCGGAGCCTGTGAAGCTGGAAAGATGACAAAGGCCAAGCATCCAGCAAAGACTATCATGACTACTACTTGACCATTTGAATTGCTTCACATGGATCTCTTTGGTCCTAATCATTATTCTGCAGTTACAAATGATGCATCTCTATATGGCTTTGTTATTGTTGATGATTACTCTCGTTACATATGGGTGCATATTGTCACTTACAAACATGAGGTGCAGGAAGTCTTCAAACGATTTTCTTCGAGGGCTTCAACCAACTTTGGTGTGAAGATCAAGCACATCAGAAGTGACAACGCAACTGAGTTCAAGAATTCTGGTCTTGATGACTATCTTGATGAACTCAGTATTACTCATGAGTTATCTGCTCCTTAGACTCCTCAGCAAAATGGCGTCATGGAGCGCAAGAACATGACTCTTGTTGAGATGGCTCGCACTATGCTTGATGAATACAAGACGCCTCATCATTTCTGGATTGAGGCAATTGATATTGTGTGCCACATCATCAACAGCGTATATCTTCACAAATTCTTCAAGAAGACTTCTTATGAACTCCTCACTGACAAGAAACCCAATGTGAGTTATTTCAAAGTCTTCGGTGCTAAATGTTGGATTAGAGATCCTCATCACAACTCAAAATTTGCACCGAAAGCACATGAAGGTTTTATGCTTGGTTACGGAAAGGACTCGCACACCTACAGAGTCTTCAACAACGTTCTTCACAAAGTTGTTGAAACTGTAGATGTGCGGTTCGATGAAACTAATGGCTCGCAAAGAGAGCACCTACCTTCTGTGTTACATGAACAGTCACCTGAGGAATCTATCAAGTTCAAAGCTATTGAGGATGTCATTCCTACCGAAGAATCTGTTGAAGAAATCATTCCAGAATGTGAAGAACATCATGCTGATGCACCTGAAGAAAATGGTGCTGAAGAAAATGCTGATCAAATTCCTTGATGACAACCCGCTCATCCTCGCGTTGCCAACGAAGTGCAGATTGAGAAAATCATCAGCGACATCAACATTCCAGGTCCTCTCACACGCTCAAAAGCTTCACATTTGTCTAACTTTTGTGGGCACTTTGCTTTCGTCTCTATCACAGAGCCCACTAAGGTAGATGAAGCATTTCTGGTGCCTGAGTGGATTCAAGCTATGCAAGAAGAATTACATTAGTTCAAGCTGAACAACGTCTAGGAACTGGTTAATCGCCCAAATCCTCGCAAGCACAATATCATTGGCACAAAGTGGATCTACCGCAACAAGCAATATGAAAATGGCCTTGTGGTGAGGAATAAGGCACGTCTTGTAGCTCAAGGCTACACAGGTTGAAGGAATTGATTTCGATGAAACTTTTGCACCTGTTGCTAGACTTGAGGCTATTCGCATATTACTTGCTTATGCTAACCATCATGATATCACTTTATATCAAATGGATGTGAAAAGTGCATTCCTCAATGGTAAGCTTGAGGAAGAAGTATATGTTGCTCAACCCCCAGGTTTTGAAGATCCAAAGCATCCTGACAAAGTCTTCAGACTCAATAAGGCCCTCTATGGCCTCAAGCAGGCCCCTCGGGCGTGGTATGATACTTTGAAGGAATTTCTCATGAAGAAAGGCTTCAAACCCGGTTCACTTGACCCTACTCTTTTCACTAAATCTTATGATGGTGAATTGTTTGTGTGCCAAATTTATGTTGATGATATTATCTTTGGTTGTACTGGCCAACGTTACAGTGATGAATTTGCCTATATGATGAGTGAAGAATATCAAATGTCTATGATGGGAGAATTGAAATTCTTCTTAGGTCTTCAAATTCGTCAACAGCACAATGGCATATTCATATCTCAGGAGAAATACCTCAAGGATGTACTGAGGAAATTCGGCATGCAAGATTGCAAAGGGGTCAAAATTCCAATGCCCACAAATGGCCATCTATGCACTGATGAAAATGGTATTGACTTCGATCAAAAGGTATACCGCTCCATGATTGGTTCTTTATTGTATTTATGTGCATCTAGGCTAGATATTATGCTTAGTGTTTGCATGTGTGCCCGATTTCAAGCTACACCGAAGGAATCACACCATAAGGCTGTGAAGCATATTCTTCGATATCTAGCTCACACACCAACACTTGGATTATGGTACCACAAGGGCTCGGCTTTTGATCTCATTGGATATTCAGACTCTGACTATGCTGGTGATCGTGTGGATCACAAGTCAACATCAGGCACATGCCATTTCCTCGGACGATCATTGGTCTGTTGGTCCTTGAAGAAACAGAACTACGTATCACTGTCTACTGCTGAAGAAGCTGAGTACATTGCTGCTGGTTCTTGCTGTGCTCAATTGCTATGGATGAAGCAAACTCTCAAGGACTATGGCGTCAACATGAAGAATGTGCCTCTCTACTGTGACAATGAGAGTGCAATCAAGATTGCTCACAACCCAGTTCAGCACTCGAAGACTAAGCACATTCAAATTCGTCATCATTTTCTTCATGATCATGTTTGGAAGGGCGACATCTCTATTGAGCATGTACGGACTGAAGAACAGCTAGCCGATATCTTCACTAAGCCTTGGATGAGAAGCGATTTAGAAAGTTGAGGTGTGAGCTAAATATCCTAGAATCTTCGAATGTTCTTTGAAAAGAACACTCATCCTAACACTTATGCAAAATTGATGACTTAGATGTGCAACACATGAAGAAATGTTTTTCTTCAATCAATGAAGACTAACACTCTAAGTGTGAAGAAATTAACGAAGAATTTGATTCTCAGAGCCCTACAACAATTGTACGCGGTGTCTGAAATCATCATTCTTACACGGTGGGTTACGCCACCACCAAAAGTTGAAAATCTTCAATTGAGTTTTTCCTCAGTTGAAATTCCTCAGTTGTTCATTTTCTTCAACTTTGCATTGTCTTCACCATTTCCGTCGGTTTTCTTCATTGGCTATTTATATATAGAGAGAGAGTTTATGTCTTCTACAGCATTCACTTATTGCTAATTCTTCAAGTTGCTCTTTCTGCTAAGTGAATGTGATTGGACCCTTCCCCCTCTATGCTAAACTCAACCCAGTCTATTCACAAATTCTTCATGTGCGTCTATTTGAAACTCGTTCAAAATCTTCACTGTGTCCTTGTCAGCTGAAGAATTTGCGAACGGTACTTTAAAACCTATCTTATCTAAATTTTCGTCTTTGCCACTCAAACCGTTCTGCATTCTGTGAAATGTTTATCTATTCACCCATGATCTCACACGATCGCCACCTCTCAGTACGTGGGTGACACATGTCAAGCGAATGGGAAGGGTCAGGGGCATGTTCGTCCAATTTCATCGGGCGAACAGTTTTTTCACTCCGACTATAAATACCCCTCCCCTTCCTCACTTCACTTTTACTCCGCTCGAGCTTCCCAAAACCTAGTGCCGCCGCTACTTCCATCATCGCCGGTGAGGAAGAGCTTCACTGCCTCGACCTCGTCGTCGTCGTATTCGCGTCGGCTGCGGATTTCTTCACTCCGCCGCCGCCGTAGCTGTCTTCCCTCTGCCGAGTTAGGGCTTGGAAGATCTGAACTGACGAACTTCACATCTACACTTCCCAGTTCGTCGTGTTCTTTATCCAGGGTAATTAAAAGTTACTTTTACTGCCCTCTTTGATTCAAATGTTTACTACAAAATCTTCAAAGGTGTTTATTCTTCAAATTCTCACACACTAAACACCTCACATGTCATCTGTTCTTGAGCCGTTTCTCTAAGCAACATTTTTCAAGATTCCTCAATTGTGTGGATTTTCAATCTGTACAACTTTGGAACCTAAGACAAAGAACGCTTAGTGAAATTCTTCAAGACACATCTGGTCAAATTCCTCAAACTTGTTCTTTTTGAAAAACCTTCTGAGAATGCATATGACCTCTCCAAATTCCTCGCAACTATACTCTGTTCACAGGTACTCATGTCCGCTGCTGAATCACTAGGTTCTCCTCAACTTAACTCATTTGCAGCGTTCCTCGAAGAAAAGTTGCACACCTCTTCAGAAAATTCTGTTGTTCATATTCCTCAGCTGAAGAAAATGGCTGATGGTAAAAAGCCACAGAAGGGAGGAAAGAGGCCTGAGGTCAATACTGCTTTTGAGATCCCTGATGACATATACAAGGATTATTGCACTCCTGATGAGGCCAAGTTTGGCAAGGAGGACAAAAATCAGCGCAAGGTGCGCATACAAAGGATAGAGAGGAGATGGGCACGGGAATGGAGGGAGTACAGGTATGTTACTCCCAAGTACATGAAGAAATTCGCTCTAAATCCTCCATGCCCAATACCTCCATTGGCACCTGGCCAAGAAGCTAATCCCACCAGCCTCAAGCGTGGTGAGGACTATCATGATGAATGGGCCAAGCGCTAGGCCAAGCTAGCCAAAATAGCTAAGGAAGCAGTGAGGAAATTTAATGAAGACTCTGTTGCTGCTACCACTGCTGAGGCCTCTGCTGTCAAGCCAAAGAAGGCCATGGCAAAGAAGCATGCTCATAAGCCAAGTGCTTCATCCTCAATGCCCTCCCGGCCAAGTTCCTCAGCAATGCCCTCACGGCCAGATTCTTCAAAGCCCTCACGGCCAACTCCTCAAGCTGCTCCAGCTCCTCGGCCAAAGTCCTCAGCTCCTCCGACAAAATCCTCTGCACCTGTGCATCTCGCCACGTGCCAAAGGACAGCAGGCATCTCGATTGCCTCAGGAACTTCTGCTAGTTCTTCAGCTCCACCAAATTCTTCAACTGGCCCCTCTATGCTAAAGAAAAAGGCCACTGCTGGACGAGGCACTCGACCAAGTCCTCACAAGAAGCAGGTCGCCTTTCAAATACCGTCCGAAGATGATGAAGCTAATGATGAGGAACTTGCCGAAATCATCAGAGACGGGCAGCTCAGGGCCACTAGAGCCATAGGCAGCAATGTGCCAATGATACTGGATCCGAAGTTGATCCTAGACTTCATCGATCTATGGCACCAGGACCCCAACACACCTTTGCCGGAGATGAATCTCACTCCTGGTCAAAGTCATGTTTTGACTGCCTTCATTGAAGAAGAAAAATGGAAATTTGAACAAGGAATGAGAGTGAAGAAAGCGCAGTACAAGAAAGAGCGCTTTCTGAAGCAAAACGTTCTAAAGCTTTCACCTGAAGAACTTGTTGCTCTTCAATCTGAGACCAAGCAACTAAGTGATGAATTTGATCGCTACTATGCTGACTGGCTTGGAGCCAAAGTCAGATTTGTAAAGATAACTGAGAAGTTCACTTCCAATGTTGCAGCCCCAACGCAACAAGAATATCCTCAGGCTGAGGCTTCTGCTCAGCCGACTAAAGAACATGCTAGCACCGCTGATGACATCCAGGCTGCTGAAGAAACTCAGAGTACCAGGGCTGATGACTGCATTCCACCCGCTGAAGAAATTGACAGGGCAACCACTAGTGTTGCGCCTGAAGAGACTGAAGAAGTCAGGGCAACTGCATCAGTTGTGCCTGAAGTAATTGGACCAAATTCCTCTGCTCCTCCTGCACCTACCCCAACTCCGATCCTTCTGTCTGCATCAGATGTGAAGAAAACCAAGGCTGCAGAGCATGCAGCAGTGAAGAAAAGGAAAGCATCAACTTCATCAGATTCTTCAGCTCCGAAGAAGATGAAGCCATTGACCAGCTCTTTTGCAAATCCAATTGATGCTATTCCGGTCTCATCCATGCCATCAAAGGACCTTGCTCCTTTTGATGAAGAATATGTGGTTCCACGTGAATCAGATGAAGAGATTCCTTCTGCTGCTTCGTCAGAGCAGTTGGATGAAGAAATTGAAGCGGATGCAATCCCTTCAACCCCAATAGTCTCATCGCCCATGCCTCAGTTCACTGCTGAAGAGGACGGCGTTGAGGAAAAGAGTGAAGATGAAGATGTGGACATTGGGTGTACAACACCAGTGCTGAATGATGACTTTTGGGAAAGTCAGCACCCCAACTCTCCTCTGTTCACACCACTGCAACAAATTCCTCAGTCCCCTGACAATACTGAAGTACAAATGGGATCTGAAGAACCTCGTGCAACCCCGTCTGTCCATGAAGAGATTCCAGCCACTAGTGCTGAAGAAAATGTTAATGAAGAATTAAAGACCCAGGCTGTCACTGAAGAAGAACCTGAAATTCCTCAGCCTATGGAGCCTGAGATTGTGATTCCTGAGGTGGTGATGCAATTGACTGATACTCCTCAGCCCAAGCCAAAGGATCCCTTCTCGAAGAAGCAGAAATTCAAGGCTGATGACTTCTTCGGCGAGCATGTGTTCTTCACTGACTTCAACCCATATGACTCTGCTCGTCTTAGAAGGAAGCGGTTCTGGATTGCCAGCCAAGAAAATTTTTATTCTTCACTACTCTTCAACAAGGACAAAGTCTTCGACCACGAGCATATTCCTCACGTCGACATGGAATCAATGCCTTGTGTTTATCCCAGTCCTCAGTGTGCTTCATGATGCAGGATTGCTCAACTTTTGCATGGATATTTGTGATTGGAATGAAGAGCTCATTCTTCAATTCTATGCAACCCTGCACATCACAGGCGATGCTGATGATATCAACTCTTGGGCGTTGGACTGGATGACCGAAAACACTCATTATAAGGCACCGGCCTCTGAATTACTTCACGCCCTGCCCATCAGTCCACCCCTTGAAGGAGCTCGCTGCCTGTACCAGGAGCCTAAACTCACTGCTCATTACATGCAAGTGCTTATGAAGCCTCTGAAGCCCGGTCAAGCCCCAAGGACCAAATTCCTCGTGAAGGAATTGTTGTATGTACCCAGAACAGTCTATCGCATTCTGACGAAGACTATGAGTCCAATCAAAGGCCACGACTCATCTGATGAGGAAATTGTTGGCATCATGAAGAATCTGCTATTCGACATCATTCATGGCATTCCTGTCAATAATCATGATCTCTTCATGAGGACTCTGGCAAATGTTGCACTCTCTCCGTTTGAGTTGAAGCCTTACGCACCTTGGATTATGAGATTCATCAGAACAAGGTCTTCACTCAACTACAAGGCTGACACTCTCAACCATGGCAGCTACTTGCCCCCCATCGAAGTCCTCAAAAGGACATTTTCCTCAGCTGATGACAAGGGCAAGGCCGCCGCTGTTATAGATGAAGGCATTCGTCCATTGGATGGTCAGTTTCGCAAAGCTGCATCTTATTCCACCAATGATGACTCTGCCACTCATGATTCTGCTGCCAATGATCCAAGCCAAATCCTCAAGCCACAGCTCCAAGAGTGATGACTGACCGTGAGCTTCTTCTCAGTCTTCACCAGAAGGTGGATCGAAACCATAAATGGGTTAAGCATCAGGTTGGTTCTATTCTTCACAACATGACTGCTACACATAATGCAGTGAAGAAAAACCATTACTACCTCCATGAAGTCTTCGGTCACACCTGGGCTATTCTGTCACATCTATATGGTGAAGTAGATCTGAAGCAAATGGGTCTCAAGGAGGATTTTGACTGGTCTGCACCTCCACCGAAGAAATACAAGAAGGTCAAGGTTCCTTCCTTGGTGGCCAGCTCCTATTCTTCATCACGCGACACCGACGAGTATGAAGACTTGGACAACACTGCGGCAGGCCCTACAACATCAAACGACCCCAACAACGCTGGCGCTCCTTCTTCAACTTGATATTCTTCAGGGGCGTTAATCCTCATTTTCGATCCTTTTGGTCATTCGATGACAAAGGGGGAGAAATTTGAGTTAGTCTTCAAGCAGGTCTATCTATATGGGCGTTTTTTGCTAAGTTACAACTCTCGTTCTTCTGAGACTTTATTCGATCGAGTTGTAGACTTAAACTCTATGGTGGTCTGATACTTTTGTTGTGTTCTTCTGCATGCTTATTCCTCACTGACATTAATGCTCGCATGTTGAATTACATCAGTCACCATATTTCATCATGCATTTCAAATTCTTCATATTATATGTCAAATGCGTGTATAAATTACAAGATATAGGGGGATCTCCATGATTCTACTCTTCAAGTGTGCATTGCTTCAAAAGTAAATTCCTCACTATGCACATCTTCAGGGGGAGTTCTTCTATATCTTGCAATAAAATTCCTCAATATCAGTATTTACACTTCATATGATTATCCCCATTGAAAACTTAACCTATATTGTCATCAATCACCAAAAAGGGGGAGACTGTAAGTGCATCTAGTGCCCCTTAGTGATTTTGGTGTATTGAAGACTTATAGGTTAAGGGACTAATGTGTTTATGAGTGTACACAGGTCTATAAGTCTATGAGGAGTTTGATATTTACAGAGAAAGTCGACCCCTAAAAATGAATATCTTCGACTGAAGATTTTGGTATTCTGAAGACTTTCTGAAGACTTTGAAAGTGAAGAAATTGGTGTGACCTGAAGACTTGGTATTCATACGAGGAACATGAAGCATGAAGATTTTTGTTTTCGTAGTTTCATTTTCTCTTTCTTGAGTCATAAGAAACACCGTACTGTTAAAGGGGGTCGAGGAAATACTAAGGAAAAATTTCCATGTGATGCTCAACTCAAAATCCTACACCTACCAATCCCTTCGAGTGAAGCCATTTCTCATACAGTTCAGTCAATTTCTTCAGTGACAGAGACGAAGTTCTTCTAGTCTCTGAGGAATTTTTTCTGACTGAGGAGTTAGGAATTCGCCAGTGCGGATTGCCTACACAGTGAGGAACATGATAGCCCTGAGGTATTTGATACTCAAAATTCCGACCGTTGTTGTGCTACGCGCCAGCTGTCCCAAAATATCTACCCACCTAACGGTCATATCATTGAAGGGCATTTATGTCTTATCATGTCGGACTGCTCCCTAGGCTATAAATAGCCGCCCCCTACAACCACTAGCTGGTTGGCTGCTCCGAGAGAAACTGACACTTGTCATTTGAGAGCATCCCATCCTTCGAGGACTTTGAGCGAAAATCATCAACTGAGGAAAACCCAAACCCAAACACCTACAAACCCAAAGTGATTGAGCGTCACTGAAGAGATTGATCCTGCGTGGATCCGACGCTTGTTACCTTTGAAGACTGTGCATCTTCGAGACGGTTAGGCGTCATGGTCTAGAGCATCCAAGAGGAAATTGTGGATCACCGAGTGACCGAGTTTGTGAAGGTTTGAAAGTCACCTAAGGACTTACCACGAGTGATTGGGCGAGGTCTGTGTGACCTTAGCTCAAGGAGAATACGGTGAGGACTATGTGTCCGGGACTGTGTGTCCTCACGTTTAAATACCTAGCCGCTCCAACCAGACGTACAACTATCACAGCAGTTGGAACTGGTCTACCAAATCATTGTCTTCACCAAGCCTACTGGTTCTATTTCCTCAACTCTTCCATTTCCTCATTACTATGTTGTGCACTTGTTCATATCTGTTTTGAAGACTTTGACTGAAGACTTTCTCAATTTCCTCAGTTCAATTTCTTCAGTCTGATTGTCTTCATCCTGTGTTTACGCTTTCTGTACTCTGTGCTTGTCTTCATTTCTTCATGATGACCATGCTTGTGTTCTGTTATGTTTACATCTGAGTACTTATTCCGCTGCAAGTCGTTCTTCACTCAGGAATTTCCTCACCCAAAAATTCCTCAGTGAAGAATTCATAAAAATCGCTTATTCACCCCCCTCTAGTCGATATAACGCACTTTCAGCCCCGTTCCGGCACCCTGCCTGAGGGGGGAATCATGTCCGGTGGTCATCTTCATCATCCCGGCGGCCACCACGATGAGGAGGGAGTAGTCCACCCTCGGGGCTGAGGGTTTGTACCGGTAGCTATGTGTTTAATCTCTCTCTCTCGCTCGTGTTCTTGAGATGTCACGATCTTGATGTATCGCGGGCTTTGTTAATATAGTCGGATCATATGGTGTTTTCCCCTCTCTATCTTGTGATGAATTGTGTTTTTCCTTTGAGATTTTGTTGTTATCGGATTGAATACTTTTATGGATTTGATAACACTTGATATATGTCTTGCAATTGAATACTCGTGGTGACAATGGGGTATCGTATTGATTCACTTGATATATGTTTTGGCACTCAACTCGCGGATTGCCGAGGTGACATTGGGGTAATCTATGCATAGGGGTTGATGCACGTTCTTGTCTTTGTTTCTCTGGTAGAAATCTTGGGGCACTCTTTGAAGTTCTTTGTGTTGGATTGAGTATTATGAATATGAATTTGCTTTGGTGTTATTTTAGTACGAACTCTAGGATAGATCGAACGGAAAGAATAGCTTTGTGTTATTTTAGTACGGACTCTTGAATAGATCAAACAGAAAGAATAGCTTTGAGGTGGTTTCGTACCCTACAAACAATTTATTCCTATGTTCTCCGCTAGATAGGAACTTTGGAGTGATTCTTCGTTGCACGTTGAGGGATGGTTATATGATCCAATTATATTAGCACTGTTGAGAGATTGCACTAGTGAAAGTACGGACCCTAGGCCTCATTTTCAAGCATTGCAATACCGTTTTTGTGCCTATTTACTATTTGCTACCTTGTTGTTTTTATTTATTCAGATTATAAAAATATATTTCTACCATTCATATTACACTTTTATCACCATCTCTTTGCCGAACTAGTGCACCTATACAAATTGCCATTGTATTGGGTGTGTTGGGGACACAATAGATTTCTTGTATTTGATTGCAGGATTGTTTGAGAGAGACCATCTTCATCCTACGGCTCCCACGGATTGATAAACCTTAGGTCATCCACTTGAGGGAAAATTGCTACTGTCCTACAAAACTCTGCGCTTGGAGGCCCAACACGTGTCTACAAGAATAAAGTTGCGTAGTAGACATCAAGACATCACGTCCAAGATTAGTAGACCGACTCCTGCCTGCATCTACTACTATTACTCCACACATCGACCGCTATCCAGCATGCATCTAGTGTATTAAGTTCATGGAGAAATGGAGTAATGCAATAAGAACGATGACATGATGTAGACAAGATCTATTTATGTAGAAATAGACCTCAATCTACTACAATTTTACCTATCTTTTTACCGTGAGGGATTGACAACCCCTCTCTTACATCGGGTTGCAAGTATTTGTTCTTTGTGTGCAGGAGCTGTTTACGTGGTGTTGCGTCACTACTGCAGGATGCTGCTAACACGACACTACAATTAGAGACCCTTCGAGAAACTTTGTGCGATGCAATAATCGCAAACGGTGGTGTAAAAGAACCGTCAAAAAAGGTGCAAAACGTTTGCGATGGCGGAGCCATCAAACACGGTTCAGATTTTAGTTGCGTGTGCGATCCAGGGCATATGGTTCAATCCAATGAATTGTTTGCGATGAGGCGGAACAAAAGAAACGGGCAGCCTGATGAAGGCGTGTGCGACATAAAGCATACGGTTCACTCGGATGAACTGTTTGTGATTAGGCAACACAAAAGAAACGGTCAGCCAGATCAAGGTGTGTGTGATTGAGGGCATATGCTTTAGAAGGATTAACTGTTTGCGATTAGGCAACAGAACAGAAACCGGCCAGCCAGATCAAAGTGTCTGCGATTGATGGCATACACTTTACATGGATGAACTGTTTGCGATTAGCCACAACAACTGAAACAGTTAGATAGATCAACGTGTGTGTGTGCTAGACGGGCACACACATCTATTATATATAAAAAGTATTTGACGAGTTAACCAATAAAAAGAGAAGTAAGCTAGAAATTACCACAATAATTAGAATGGCTCCGGTTTGTAAGAAGATTGTACCAAAACTTGACCCAAATTGGACTAGTTTTTTACCACAACATGTTGGTGCTATGACATAACACCATGCCAAGTTTCATGATTTTGAGGCGAGTTTTGGATTTACAGTAATTTTAAAACCAGGTTTCTCAATGTTTACTGTCGAGTCGGCACTGCCCTGGATAGGCTTTTTCCTCGTGGATCCCAAATGGTAAATCCAAATATGTGACTACCATGCAGCTTTTCTTATTAAGAATTACAACCCTTGGTGTGCAAGCTGAAAATAAGTTTGTGGGTGTTGGTGGGCACTAAAAACTTGTGGTTCTGTAATGAACAAAGATCTCAAGGATCCCGCGAGAGTGATGTTCTTTGCCTATGTTGTGAATGCTTATAATATTTATGTCTTAATTAAAGAAATGGCAAGCCATTGGCCCAGTATGAAAGAAAATATGGGTCAAAGCCGAGTTGAAAAGGGCAACAATATCTAACTCCAGCTAACAAACAATACAAAAGCACGAGGATTAATTGCTCATCAGGTTTAGACAAAATCTAGATTGAATAGGACAATGACATCTTACTCAACCAAAGTTTTCGGCAGTCACAATCAAATGGATCGGTCTGATCCATAAAATCAAGATCAACGGCCAGAAATTCTACTGGTCCATGATGACAAGTTGTTGTAAATAGAAGCCGAGCACGATCAGAAGCCCTTAGGTCCACATGAAACTTCTTTTTATGTTGTTCAACACCTGCAGCCGTAAGAAATTTCTTGTTGAAAAACTTAATCCTCATGGACAATAGTGCCCTCGCATTCAACATGAAGAATGTGACAAAGCTAGTGTTTGCATTGTTGGATGCATATCCTTCCAGTGTTACTGTCTTCAAACGAATGTTGTGAGATCTGAGAAAATCCCGGTGCTTCTTGAACCATTGATTGGTTATACCTTTTTTTCCATGTGTTGGTGCCTAAATAGAGATGAAGATTGAAAACAGTTAATATCTAAAAAAGATTATGTTGAAAGAGTGATAGCTGAATGATTAATTATAGTACATTATATATGGGCTTTCAATGTGCGTGAAATCATCACCTTCATATACAAATTCTCCAGACATGGAAAGCATTGCAGCAAGGCAATAATGATGTTGAGATCAAAACACCACATAGTGATATATAAGGTCTTGACAGAATCCACCACCACTGATAGGATGGACAAGCGCTTCATTGAGCATAGAACATAATATTAGCACTAAAAGTGTACTCCAAGATGATGCTTAACTTATGCGCGCAAATGAAAAATGCAAATTACAAAAGTGTACGTGAATAATATACAATACCTCAATAGGTGTGGAGGCAAACACCATCTCGGACCATTCAAACAGATCACTAATTGCACCCAAGGTCTCCAGTTTAGGCGTAGGGACCACAGTTATTTGTGAAGGTTTATAACAACAATTAAGGAGCAACCTTTGAAGTGAAGGGGCGTCTTCGATGATGAGCTCATGTCCTTCAAAATGAATTCCAATGCTTACAAGGTGAGACGACTTTATTTTGAGACAAGGGATATGGATTCCTATTCCAAAAACAAGCACCAAACGCTGCAGTGCAGGGCAGCTAGAGTGGATGATGCTGTGAAGTGAGGCCACCGACAGATCAACCAACACAAGTGCAAGTTTTTTCAGCACTGGCAGTCGAAGCATTTGTACCAAATAGTCTGCTAGATGGCACCGGGTCAAGGTGACGGTGTGGAGAGAGGAGGAAAACCATGAGATGGGCATCGATGGTGAGGGCACAGATGCGGCTCTTGGTGGAAACCTATCGCTGTAATGGTAGAACTCAAGCTGCTGGAGTTTATCGAATTGACGGGATGTCAGGCAGGCGGCCACTGTGCAGGGTATGTCTAGCAGGTAGCATGTCGGGATGCAGATGCGTTGAACGGACCCCCGTGGGAGGAGATGATGGCTCCGGGGAGTTCAGAATCATCATCGACAGATAGCTGACGACAGTCGAGATTAAGAAGCGTGGTGCACCACAGAGTGCACCACCGAGATGCGAGGACTTGTGCGCGGCAGCCATCCTTGGTGGGGAGAAGGGAGATGATCTCCCCAAGGATTCCGTCTGGGAGATCGCTGATGCGGTCCGCCGGAGATTCTACTGGTTCCTCAGGTCCAAGGGGGCGCTTCTGGCCGCACAGCCGGGTCAAAGATCTACATCCGGCGGTGGCGCTGGTCGGAGCCCCATCTGTGTTCATACCAATCTGAAAGAAAAAATGGCATAACATGTAGGACATTCGAAATCAATTCCCAAGATCAGGAAGAAAAAAGGCACAAACATATATGTAGGTGACTAACCGGTTTTCCGTCGGAGTCGCAGTTGTTGCCAGAGTTGCTGTTGACTGCCGGCTCCAGCTGGGGGCACGACGGCGCCGACGAATTCAAGGTCGTGCTGCTGCCCGCACGAGACCTCGTCGGCGGCGACGGAAACCTCTGTGGCCAGCTTGACGCATTGTGCGGGTGCTTCACCAGTCCCTGCGTCGCCACTCCCTCCGATGGTGCGCTTCGGCGGCATCGTCATACACTCAGGAGTCCAGACGTCAGTGACCACGGTGGACCGGGGGTGCGGCCGCCTATTACGGCCGGCGGCTCGGGCGCACAATTAATACGGACCAGTGGGAGCGAGGCAGGCTGCGGTCAAAAGTTGTCTCGCCTCTCGATGAGCCTGCGCGGCGGACGTCTGCCATTCCTACCATCATTTCACACAGCTACTCGCACGCCTCCCCGTCAATACACACACATGCACGCACGCCTCTCGGTATGCCTGTGCGGCGGACTACTCGCATGCGTCCCGTCAACTCATGCCTGCTCGCACGACACACAGGGTGTGTGGCAGCACGTATATTTTTTTGTTTATTTTCTTCCGCTTTACTGCTTCACTGAACCGTTTGCGTTGAAGAGATGCACAAATCCTGCGTTGAACATCTCGCACGCTTCCCGGTGAACCTGCGCACTGGACGAGTTTTGGATTTACTAGAATTTAAAAACGGGGCATCTAAATGTTTTGCCGGCAATCAACAGTGCCCTGGTGTTTGAAATTCATTCTCATTTCTTGCATGGGACCTAAGCATGCACATAAGGACACAGATTTGTTTTTTCAACCAATTTATAGTCACTGGAGCATGCGCATGTAGTTCAAATTTGAATTATGCACATAAATGCACTGAAAACTCAGTTAATGCATAAAAAGTCCAAACAAACCCCAAAAAATCACAAAAATTCACACAACACTCCTGTTGTTCTATGTTGACACGAGAAAAAAATTGAAAGCAATAAGAGGCAATGGATATCGTTTCGTCCCCAAAGGTGGGACGTTCCCTACCGAAAACCATCATGCTTCTTGTGAGAAGCTCCGGTTTGTGAGAAGCATATACCCAAACCTGCCCCAAATGGGACAAAATTTGTACCACGGCATGTTGATGCCGCTCCATGATAGCATGCCAAGTTTCATGAATTTCAGACGAGTTTTGGATTTACTAGAATTTAAAAACCAGGCATATCAATGTTTTTCCGGCAATCAACGATGCCCTGGTGTTTGAAATTCATTCCCATTTCTTGCATGGGACCTAAGCATGCACCCAAGGACACAGGTTTGATTTTTCAACCAATTTATATGCACTAGATCATGCACATGTAGTTCAAATTTGAATTATGCACATAAATGCATTGAAAACTCAGTTAATGCATAAAAATGTCAAAACAAACCCCGAAAAATCACAAAAAAGCACACAACACTCCTGTTGTTCTATGTTGGCACGAGAAAAAAAATTGAAAGCAATAAGAGGCAATGGATATCGTTTCGTCCCCAAAGGTGGGGACATTCCCTACCGAAAACCATCATGCTTGTTGTGAGAAGCTCCGGTTTGTGAGAAGCATATACCCAAACTTGCCCCAAATGGGACAAAATTTGTACCACGGCATGTTGATGCCGCTCCATGATAGCATGCCAAGTTTCATGAATTCCAGATGGGTTTCGGATTTACTAGAATTTAAAAACCAGGCATCTCAATGTTTTGCCGGCAATCGACCGTGCCCTGGTGTTTGAAATTCATTCTCATTTCTTGCATGGGACCTAAGCATGCACCCAAGGACACAGATTTGATTTTTCAACCAATTTATATGCACTGGAGCATGGGCATGTAGTTCAAATTTGAATTATGCACATAAATGCATTGAAAACTCAGTTAATGCATAAAAATGTCCAAACGAACCCCGAAAAATCACAAAAATTCACACAACACTCCTGTTGTTCTATGTTGACACGAGAAAAATATTGAAAGAAATAAGAGGCAATGGATATTGTTTCGTCCCCAAAGGTGGGACGTTCCCTACCGAAAACCATCATGCTTGTTGTGAGAAGCTCCGGTTTGTGAGAAGCATATACCCAAACCTGCCTCAAATGGGACAAAATTTGTACCACGGCATGTTGATACCGCTCCATGATAGCATGCCAAGTTTCATGAATTTTAGACGAGTTTTGGATTTAATAGAATTTAAAAACCATGCATCTCAATGTTTTGCCGGCAATCAACGGTGCCCGGGTGTTTGAAATTCATTCCCATTTTTTGCATGGGACCTAAGCATGCACCCAAGGACACAGATTTGATTTTTCAACCAATTTATATGCACTGGAGCATGCGCATGTAGTTCAAATTTGAATTATGCACATAAATGCATTGAAAACTCAGTTAATGCATAAAAATGTCCAAATGAACCCCGAAAAATCACAAAAATTCACACAACACTCCTGTTGTTCTATGTTGACACGAGAAAAAAACTTGAAAGCAATAAGAGGCAATGGATATCGTTTCGTCCCCAAAGGTGGGACGTTCCCTACCGAAAACCATCATGCTTGTTGTGAGAAGCTCCGGTTTGTGAGAAGCATATACCCAAACCTGCCCCAAATGGGACAAAATTTGTACCACGGCATGTTGATGCCGCTCCATGATAGCATGCCAAGTTTCATGAATTTCAGACGAGTTTTGCATTTAATAGAATTTAAAAACCAGGCATCTCAATGTTTTGCCGGCAATCAACCGTGCCCTGGTGTTTGACATTCATTCCCATTTCTTGCATGGGACCTAAGCATGCACCCAAGGACAAAGATTTGATTTTTCAATCAATTTATATGCACTGGAGCATGTGCATGTAGTTCAAATTTGAATTATGCACATAAATGCATTGAAAACTCATTTAATGCATAAAAATGTCCAAAGGAACCCTGAATAATTCCAATTCTTTTATGATCACTGCAGATAAAAGGTCTAGCAATTCAAACACCGTCCATGGCCGTTGTGACCCCATTATGTAATTAAAATCAAGACGAAAAATCAAGTACATCCCACACAGTTTATTATAACCAACCGTGTGAGATACAGCACAAAATATATTCGGACCGTGTCTAAATAAGGAACCGTGTCTGATGACACTTTGCGCGCCAGTTTTTTGTCTGAAGGGATTCCAAATTTTTGGCTTCCGGGGAAATATCTACCTCCCCGCCCCCCCTTACCAAAAGCCACATTTCCCCCCTTTCCGCCTTCCTTTCCAAGTTGAAACCTTCACTCCTTGCTTGCAGCGCTGCCGCCTCCTCACCAGCGACCCTCCTTCACGCTGCTCGGCCTCGCCTATCCAGGCAGGTAATCCACACCCGACCCCCATCCTCCTCCTCCTTCCACATCCCACATGCCCTGACCGCCGGCGCGAGTGCGACACCTACCACCCAAATCACCGACCCCTCCACCAAATAAGCGCCGGCCTAATCCATGGTGCACGCAATATAGCCAGGACCTCAAGGAGCATTTGGCAGCAGAGAAGCAAATTGCGGCCACACACGCGGATGAGGTCGCGATGGCTGCCATTCGTGCCAACCCCCAGATCTTGGAGGAGCACCTCGCCGTCGAGGCCACCGTTGACGCCTCCCGCGCCGGCGCCGCGATGCAGTTGGCTGCTTTAAATGATAGTTTGTGGTGTTTTCTCGAGGCCACCGTCGGTGCCTTCGACGAAGACTACGAGGTGTTTTCTCAGCGTGCACGTGCTTACCTCATCTCGAGAGCCAGTAGGTTGGTGCCCGGAGCGGCTCAAGCAACTCACCACTACAACGAGGGCACCCACGATCCGGAGGCCTCGCCCTCTTCCATGTCCAAGGAGCCAATCATCATCGTTATCTCCGACAATGAGGACTAGCTTGTCTTATTAGCTCACTATAAGGACCCATGTTCAGTTTTGCTAGCTACTGCCTTTCCTTAACAAATTCTAGTGAATTGTGCTATCTACTTTCACCATGAAATCTTCTGCTATAGTGTATATGTTCTTTATGTCGTGCAATGTGGTGTTCAATTAACTGCTTGGTTCAATTCTGCAAATGTGATGTTCAATTCTTCAGGGTGCAATATTTCCAAGTTGTTAAGCATGCTTGGTTTGGTTAACTGTTTGATCTTCTATTAGGAGTATGTTATATTGTTCGATTGGTGTTTAGTTAATTGCTTGGTTCATTTGTTGTGGCTTGGTTCACTTGTTGTGGTGTTTAGTTAACTGCTTGGTTCAATTCTGCAATGTGATGTTCAATTGTTGTGGTTGCATTCTGTTATTGTATACCATGTGAGGAATAAATCGAATTTGGTTGTACTAAATACATGAGAAACAAATATAATTGCTATATTTCCAAGTTGTTAAGCATGCTTGGTTTGGTTAACTGTCTGATCTTCTATTAGGAGTATGTTATATTGTGCAATGTGGTGCTCAGTTAACGTTTGGTTCATTTGTTGTGGTGTTTAGTTAACTGCTTGGTTCAATTCTGCAATGCGATGTTCAATTGTTGTGGTTGCATTCTCTTATTGTATACCATATGAGGAATAAATCGAATTTGGCTGTACTAAATACATGAAAAACAAATACAGTTGCTATATTTCCAAGTTGTTAAGCATGCTTGGTTTGGTTAAATGTCTGATCTTCTATTAGGAGTATGTTATATTGTGCAATGTGGTACTCAGTTAACGTTTGGTTCATTTGTTGTGGTGTTTAGTTAACTGCTTGGTTCAATTCTGCAATGCGATGTTCAATTGCTATGGCTGCATTCTGTTATTGTATACCATGTGAGGAATAAATCGAATTTGGCTGCACTTGATACATGAGAAACATATACAAGTGCTATATTTCCTAGTTCCTAATCATGCTTGGTTTGGATAAATGTGTTTTCCATGTGGCTTGAATTAATCTGATGAATCTGCAATGTGCTTATTTATCATCAACATATTTTACTGATAGCATGCGAACCCTTACTTAACCTGATGACTAACTACCTTATATGTGTTGCAGGGAAACAATGGGAAGCATTGAGGTTTACAAGATGGTACTAACTATTATACCTTGCCTTTTTGTATTCCTTTGCCCCATTTCCAATATAGAGAAGATATTTATGCACATCCTTGTTTTCAGACTTCACTGATGATTACCTCTCAAACCACCTCTGTGGTCAGGAGGCGAGGAAAGTTTTCATACAACACCCACGGTTCAATATTGAAGTGTTCCTGAAGAGGTCGAAGGATGGACGGTCAATCATCCACAGGCACTGGCCTAAAGTTGCAAAGACCTTCAGCATGAATGAAGGCTCAATATTCGCCTTCCGCTTCAGCAGTTTTCTAGATGAGATGCATCTCTCTATGTACCGTCTATGATGCTAATTTTGAAAGGTTCTAGATGTTGCATGTGAAACTTGCTGCTGGTGCAGTTGTGTAATGGGGTAGCTGGGTGTTGAAGCTATATCATGTTGTACTCCGATGTATTTCAATTATGAAATCCTGCTTTCTTAATATGGAAATGGAATATATTATGTGCTTAATATGAATGTCAATTAGATTAGTAAATGGATTATTAATAATAGGCCAATTAGCCCGCTAATTGGCCAATTAGCTTGCTAATTGGGTTTTCCTATTGCAAAAGGTTAATGAGAAAACACCGTGGGCGATGACCTAAGGCAACGCACACAGTTTCTAGGAATAAACCGTGTTGGATCAATGAACAATCACACACGACATTCTCTTCAAAACTGTTTGCGTTACGCCACCTTGCGCAAACGTTTTCCTTGTAGTGACTGTGTGGGATGTATATACGAACGGAAACGTTTAGTGGTGACTGACTGTGTGGGATGTACTTATGACCAGAAATGATTTTGCCTGTATAATTGTATTTTTTTAGCACTAATGTACGTATTTCTATATTTGAGTGCTCGCCGGTCGCACACGACCTCATTTTGCCGAGCGTGTGTGCCAGGAGGGCATATCCCCAACGGTTTCTGGGTCGTGTGGGAAGGAACCCCCTATCGCTCACACTCACTTGGCGACGGTTCCAAATGCCATTGCGGAAAGGGGTAAAAAAACCGTTTGTTTAGGACCGACGTGTACCAGTGCGTGGTTCTCCTACTGGTTCCATAACCTTGGTCTCATCACTGAGGGAAATACCTATCGTAGCTGTGCTGCATCATCCCTTCCTCTTTGGGGAAATATCGGCGTAGTTCAAGCCGCATCACGAACCCATCACAAAGCACCTCTTCCCATGGCAAGAAAATCGATCTAGTTGGCCTAACTAAACCAAAGATTCAAAGAGGAAATACGAGGCTATAAATAATCATGCATATAAGAGATCAAATACTCAAATAACTTTCATGGATATATAGATCTGATCGTAAACTCAAAGTTCATCGGATCCCAACAAACACACCACAAGAAGGAAGCACCGTAAGATCTGATACATACGTGTCGGTTCCCCTTCTGTCACTGGGATCAAGCACCGTAAGATCGAACCCATCACAAAGCACCTCCTCCCATGGCAAGAAAAATCGATCTAGTTGGCCTAACTAAACCAAAGATTCGAAGAAAAAATATGAGGCTATAAGTAATCATGCATATAAGAGATCAAAAGACTCAAATAACTTTCATGGATAAAAACATAGATCTGATCATAAACTCAAAGTTCATCGGATCCCAACAAACACAACACAAAAAGAGTTACATCAAATAGATCTCCAAGAGACCCTTATATTGAGAATCAAAAGAGAGAGTGGAAGCCATCTAGCTACTAACTATGAACCTGTAGGTCTACAATGAACTACTCATGTATCATCGGAGAGGCACCAATGAGGATGATGAACCCCTCCGTGATGGTGTCTAGATTGGATCTATGATTTATGGAACTTGCGGTGGATGGAATTGATTTTCGTTGACTCCCCTGGGGTTTTTTGGAATATTGGGGTATTTATAGAGCAAAGAGGCGGTGCGGGAGGCCACCGAGGTGGGCATAACCCACCTGGGCGCGCCTGGGCCCCCAGGCGCTCCTTGTTGGGTTGTGCCCCCCTCGGGACACCCCTCTGGTACTTCTTCGGCCCATCTTGTGTCTTCTGGTCCAGAAAAAATCTCCAAAAAGTTTCGCTACGTTTGGACTCCGTTTGGTATTGATTTTCTGCGAAGTAAAAAACAAGCAAAAAAAACAGCAATTGGCAGTGGGCACTATGTCAACAGGTTAGTCCCAAAAAATGATATAAAGTTGCTATAAAATGATTGTAAAACATACAAGAATGATAATATAACAGCATGGAACAATAAAAAGTTATAGATATGTTGGAGACGCATCAGCATCCCCAAGCTTAATTCCTGCTCGTCCTCGAGTAGGTAAATGATAAAAACAGAATTTTTGATGCGGAATGCTGCCTAACAGGTTCATCACATATTCTTTTCTTTGTAGCATAGACATTTGGACTTTTATATGATTCAAAGCAATAGTCTAGTTTTGACATGAAGACTTCAATACTCAAGCATATCAACAAGCAACCATGTCTTCCAAAATATCAATACTAAAGCAAGTTATCCCTAGCCCATTATGCTCAATCATTGATCCAATCATGAAACACACTCGCATATTAGCTACACCCAATGCTCAAGTACGATCATAGTGCCCCTTAGTTGGTGCTTTATAAGAGAAGATGGAGACTCAAATAAAAATAAAATTGCATAAAGTAAATAGAAAGGCCCTTCGCGGAGGGAAGTAGGGATTTGTAGAGGTGCCAAAGCTCAAAGTGAAACAATAGAGATAAAACATTTTGGGTGGCATGCTTTTCCTGTCAACGAAAATGATCGAGTAGTTTCCAATACTTTCCGTGCTAGATATATCATAGGCGGTTCCCAAACAGAAAATAAAGTTTATTCCTTTTTCCATCATACTTTCACTTTCCATGGCCAACCGTATCCACAGGTGCCTTCCATACGAACACTTTCCAAGGAATTTATTATTTGATAACATAAAGTAAAATCATTTTTCATTTCGGGCTAGGCATCCCTAATACCTTTGTCGTACTCTCGCGCAATGACAAGTGAATAAACACTCATCTTGAGAATAACACATCTAGCATGGAAATATATCAGCCACCCCCTACCGTTTCATGAGCGGTATGAGCACACAAAAGATAAGTTTATTTTGAAAATTAGAGATG
This sequence comes from Triticum aestivum, assembly GCF_018294505.1. Classification (NCBI taxonomy): domain Eukaryota; kingdom Viridiplantae; phylum Streptophyta; class Magnoliopsida; order Poales; family Poaceae; genus Triticum; species Triticum aestivum. Next base: position 229,812,351 of record NC_057796.1, on the reverse strand, counting down.
GCACATACAAATTTGCTTAGAACGGCAAAAGAATACCGCATATAGGTAGGTATAGTGGACTCATATGGCAAAACTGGTTTGAAGGATTTTGGATGCACAAGTAGTGATCATACTTAGTGCAAATGAAGGCTAGCAAAAGATTGAGAAGCATCCAACCAAGAAACAAAAATTCTCATAAGCGAACATTAAGCATAACTAACACCGAATAATGCACCACAAGTAGGACGTAATTTCATTGCATAACTATTGAATTTCGTGCTTGCATAGGGAATCACAAACCTTAACACCAATATTCTTACTAAAGCATAATTACTCATCAACATGACTCGCATATTATATCATCATATCGCAAAACTATTACAAGGAATCAAGTTTATTTTGTCCAATGATCTTCATGAAAGTTTTTATTATATCCCTCTTGAATATCTATCACTTTGGGACTAATTTCATATGTTGCTTTTGATAGCTCAAACAAATCTAAGTGAAGAACATGAGCGTAAAAAAATTCTCTCAAAATAATTTAAGTGAAGCAAGAGAGAATTTCTTAAAAAATTTACTAACTCTCAAATAAATCTAAGTGAAGCATGAGAGAATTTCTCCAAAAATAATAAAGCACACCGTGCGAAAAAAGATATAAGTGAAGCACTAGAGCAATTCCATAGCTCATAAAGATTTAAGTGAAGCATAGAGAGCAATTCTAACAAGTCATAGCATAATTTTGGCTCACTCAAATAGGTGTGTCCAGAAAGAATAGATGACTTAAAATAAAAAGCAAAACAAGCAAAGACTCATATCATACAAGATGCTCCAAGCAAAACTCATGATATATGACGAATAAAAATATAGCTCCAAGTAAAATACCGATGGTTGTTAGAAGAAAGAGGGGACACCACTCGGGCATCCCCAAGCTTAGTTGCTTGCTTATATTTAGATAATATCTTGGGATGCCATGGGCATCCCCAAGCTTAGGCTCTTCTTACTCCTTATTCCTTCATCCATCCTAATATCACCCAAAACTTGAAAACTTCAATCACACAAAACTCAACAAAACCTTCGTGAGATCCGTTAGTATAAGAAAGCAAATCACTGCTATAATTACTGTTGCAAACCCATTAATATTTTATTTCCGCATTATATCTACTGTATTCCAACTTTGCTATATATAGCTTACACCCTCCAATACAAACCATAGATTCATCTAAATAAGCATGAATATTGAGTGATGTGATGGTGATGGGCTACTCTCCGGCGGTATATTAATCTTCTACAAAAAGAATCGGTATTTGATCGCCTTTATATTAAGAATGAAAATTATTTTCGTGGGTGCAAAAGTTTCTGTTTTTCAGCAACATCAAATCAACTATCACCCAACATGATCCCAAAGGCTTTGCTTGGCACAAACACTGGTTGCGGAAGTCTACGGTGGTAATGCGGATGATATGGTGGAGGGCATAGGCAAACTTGCCAAATTTTGGAAAATTTGATGGAGTCAAATGATGTTGAAAGTATTTTTGTGGGAAGGGGTATGTCAAGAGCTTCAAAATGGGCTAAAGAACGTCAAAATCGGAGTTCGGATGAATTAGTTATGGCCGAAATAAGAATCAGCCGAAGTCAGTTTTTCCAGGTGTCGAACGTCCGATGGATGTCGGATGTCCGGTGGTCGGACCTTAGGAAAGGCCAAAAATCCGATGTTTTTCCTCTGTTGGGTGGTGCCGGTCGTCTGGTAATGGTCAGACGTCCGGTGGTTCCAGGTTGTCTGACGTCCAAGAAAGTGTCAGTTGTCCGGTGGGTCTGGGTCAACGCGAGATGCGAGTTTCGGGACGCGATTTTGGGCGGAAATTGGGGATTTTAGGGTCAAAATTGATGAGATTTCGTGGATGAAAGATGGGGAACTTGGGGAGATGCTAGATCTACTCGAAACCAAGCAAATCCATGGATCAAAATCAACAAAACTTTATCAAACCAACAAATCACAAAAAAAAATTGGGGCTATTTTTAGTGGGGATTTTTGAAATTTAGGACGAAATCAAGCGAAAGAAGGCTAGAAAACAGTGGGAGGGACTCCAAATACGTGATCAACATGGCTCATGATACCATATGATGCGGGGCTAACCCGGTGTAGGCCGATCTTTCACGATTGGAGTGGATTCCCTCGAAGAACACGATGAACACGGGGAAGAACGGAGAGAATTCGCAAGGGGAAACACTCAAGAACAAGTCCAATCACACATCCACTAGACAATCAAACACACAAGATCCACATGGGTACATGAACAAGAAAGGGAAACATACAAGGTAAAGTTCATCCCAAATCCAAAGGAGATCGGGGCTTGAGTCCTAGAAGGATCTTCCCATGAAGGGGAGCTTGAATTTCTCAAGATCTTCTCACATGGAGGTTTTGAACTCTATGGGGGTGGTCTCTCTCTCTCAAGAGGAGGAGGTAGGAGCAAAGCTCACCTACAAATGAGCTATCACTTTGCTAACCCTAGAAAGGAGGTGGAAGTGGTCTATTTATAGTCTAAGCCACGAAGGGGTAAGTGGGAGAGGGATACAAGGCCAAAGGCCCGGCTGCGCACATACAGTGTCGAACGTCCGGTCGGGGTCGGACATCCAGTCGCTCACCGGGGTTCGGTTGTCCGGAGGGCGTCGGACTTCCGACTTTCTTCTCTGGACTGGTAGTACCGGTCGCCCGGTCGGCGTTAGTCGTCCAGGCGCTGGGACTTGCCGGACGTCCGGTGGTCGTCGGTCGCCCGGCCACTGTAGCGTCTTCGTCTGCTGTAGTTGATCTGGCTGGTGGAGTCTCCAGGCGTCGGACGTCCGGAGATCGTCGGTCGTTCGGAGGTCGTCGGACGTCCGAGAGCTTAAACTTGTAGCAGCTCCATTTCTTCCGCCTTCTCTTCCATGTTCCCCTCGCAGATGGTGTAGTTGTTCCTTGGCGCTTGCACTCCTCCTCGCCGTCCGTGAAGCTCCGACAATACCTATGCATGCACACGAGAGGAATGACAAGTAGTATACCATCCTCGGAGGGGTCAAGTGAGCACATGTAAAGGAGATTATTCACATTTATGTATGTGAAGTAGAGGTCGCACGAGTCACTTGCCAAACGGACTCTTGACATGGTGATGTCCGTAGGATGCTCCACATCAGACCCCCTACCTGAGATCTGCCGGTTTTGACACCGACAGGCGGCCCAACCAAGGCGGCAGCCGTCCTCCAGCCCACGTCATCGCAATCCTCGTCGTTAGCTGCCTAGATCTGATGGAGCCGCCGCCGCCACTAGCCACCCCGCCTCCCCAACGCGCCAGCACGCCCCACCAGCAAGTCCGCGCAACTACCACTGCTCCGCCACACAACCACGCCCGCAGCACGGCCGGCTGCGTCGCCTCCGCGCTGCGCCGCGCCCCTCACCAGCTCGATGCATCCCACGTCGCAGAGCACCATGGGAGGATGGAAAATGCCTCCCCCCGCCGCCGCGCCCTCTGGCGGAGGCGAGGAGGAGGGGAGGCGGGGAATAGGCGCTGGCGGGCGGCGGCTAGGGTTATGCTCTGCCGTCCGCGGGAGCGGCTCGAGCGAACAGGAGGATTTTTCGAGGCAACTGCCCGTCCTCGATCTCTCTTGACGTTTAACGAATCCTCCGTCGAGACTTGCCTGTGCTAGTCGGTGTGTGGCAAGGCGGTTTGTTTCGTAGGCATTTTCTTTTTCTTAAGATGGTTGCATTTTTCTATAAGTTTGATATTTTTTGTTGGGGAACATAGTATTTCAACAAAAATTCCTACGATCACGCAAGATCTATCTAGGAGAAGCATAGCAACGAGCGGGGAGAGTGTGTCCACGTACCCTCGTAGACCGAAAGCGGAAGAGTTAAGTAACGCGGTTGATGTAGTCGAACGTCTTCGCGATCCAACCGATCCAAGTACCGAACGCACGGCACCTCCGTGATCTGCACACGTTTAGCTCGGTGACGTCCCTCGAACTCTTGATCCAGTTGAGTCCGAGAGAGAGTTTCGTTAGCACGACGGCATGGTGACGGTGATGATGAAGTTACCGGCGCAGGGCTTCGCCTAAGCACTACGACGATATGACCGAGGTGTGTAACTTTGGATGGGGCACCGCACACGGCTAAATCAATCAACTTGTGTGTCTATGGGGTGCCCCCTGGCCACGTATATAAAGGAGGGGAGGGAAGAGGTGGCCGGACCTAGGGGCGCACCAGGTGTGGGGAATCTTACTAGGACTCCCCGGTCCAAGTAGGATTCCCCTCCTCTTTCCTATTCCTAGTAGGAGAAGGAAGGGAAGGGAGAAGGGGGAAGAAGGAAAGAGCGGGGCGCCGCCCCCTCCTAGTCCAATTCGGACCAGCCCATGGGGGGCGCAGCCACCCCTTGAGGCCCTCCTCTCCTTTCCACTAAAGCCCATTAAGGCCCATTACTTCCCCGGCGAATTCCCGTAACTCTCCGGTACTCCAAAAATACCCGAATCACTCAGAACCTTTCTGATGTCCGAATATAGCCTTCCAATATATCGATCTTTACGTCTCAACCATTTCGAGACTCCTCGTCATGTCCGTGATCTCATCCGGGACTCCTAACAACCTTCAGTACATCAAATCACATAACTCATAATACAAATCGTCAGCGAACGTTAAGCGTGCGGACCCTACGGGTTCGAGAACTATGTAGACATGACCGAGACACATCTCCGGTCAATAACCAATAGGGGAACCTGGATGCTCATATTGGCTCCTACATATTCTACGAAGATCTTTATCAGTCAAACCGCATAACAACATACATTGTTCCCTTTGTCATCGGTATGTTACTTGCCCGAGATTCGATCATCGGTATCATCATACCTAGTTCAATCTCGTTACCGGCAAGTCTCTTTACTCGTTTCGTAATGCATCATCCCGTAACTAACTCATTAGTCACATTGCTTGCAAGGATTATAGTGATGTACATTACCGAGAAGGCCCAGAGATACCTCTCCGATACTCGGAGTGACAAATCCTAATCCCGATCTATGCCAACCCAACAAACACCTTCAGAGACACCTGTAGAGCATCTTTATAATCACCCAGTTACGTTGTGACATTTGATAGCACACAAGGTGTTCCTCCGGTATTCGGGAGTTGCATAATCTCATAGTTAGAGGAACATGTATAAGTCATGATGAAAGCAATAGCAATAAAACTAAACGATCATTATGCTAAGCTAACGGATGGGTCTTGTCCATCACATCATTCTCTAATGATGTGATCCCGTTCATCAAATGACAACACATGTCTATGGTTAGGAAACATTACCATCTTTGATTAACGAGCTAGTCAAGTAGAGGCATAGTAGGGACACTCTGTTTTGTCTATGTATTCAGACATGTACTAAGTTTTCGGTTAATACAATTCTAGCATGAATAAAAAACATTTATCATGATATAAGGAAATATAAATAACAACTTTATTATTGCCTCTAGGGCATATTTCCTTCAGTCTCCCAGTTGCACTAGAGTCAATAATCTAGTTCACATAGCCATGTGATTTAACACCAATAGTTCACATCACCATGTGATTAACACCCATAGTTCACATCGCCATGTGACCAACACTCAAAAGGTTTACTAGAGTCAATAATCTAGTTCACATCGTTATGTGATTAACACCCAAAGAGCACTAAGGTGTGATCATGTTTTGCTTGTGAGAGAAGCTTAGTCAATGGTTCTGTCACATTCAGAGCCGTATGTATTTTGCAAATTTCTATGTCTACAATGCTCTGCACGGAGCTACTCTAGCTAATTGCTCCCACTTTTAATATGTATCCAGATTGAGACTTAGAGTCACCCGGATCAGTGTCAAAGCTTGCATCGGCGCAACTCTTTACAACGAACTCTTTATCACCTCCATAATCGAGAAATATCTCCTTATTCCACTAAGGATAATTTTGACCGCTGTCCAGTCATCCACTCCTGGATCACTATTGTACCCTCTTGCCAAACTCACGGTGAGGTACACAATAGATCTGGTACATAGCATACTTCATAGAACCTATGACTGAGGCGTAGGGAATGACTTTTCATTCTCTTTATATTTTCTGTCGTGGTCGGGTTTTGAGCCTTTACTCATCTTCACACCTTGCAACACAGGCAAGAACTCCTTCTTTGACTGTTCCATTTGAACTACTTCAAAATCTTGTCAAGGTATGTACTCATTGAAAAAACTTATCAAGCGTCTTGATCTATCTCTATAGATCTTGATGCTCAATATGTAAGCAGCTTTACCGAGGTCTTTCTTTGAAAAACTCCTTTCAAATACTCCATTATGCTTTCCAGAAAAATTCTACATCATTTCCGATCAACAATATGTCATTCACATATACTTATCAGAAAGGTTGTAGTGCTCCCACTCACTTTCTTGTAAATACAGGCTTCACCGCAATTCTGTATAAAACTATATGCTTTGATCAACTCATCAAAGTGTATATTCCAACTCCGAGATGTTTGCACCAGTCCATAGATGGATCGCTGGAGCTTGCACACTTTGTTAGCACCTTTAGGATTGACAAAACCTTCTTGTTGTATCATATACAACTCTTCTTTAAGAAATCCATTAAGGAATGTAATTTTGACACCCATTTGCCAGATTACATAAAATGTGGCAATTGCTAACATGATTCAGACAGACTTAAGCATCGCTACGAGTGAGAAGATCTTATCGTAGTAAACACCTTGAACTTGTCAAAAACCTTTTTGCGACAATTCGAGCTTTGTAGATAGTAACACTACTATCAGCGTTCGTCTTCCTCTTGAAGATCCATTTATTCTGTATGGCTTGCCGATCATCGGGCAAGTCAACCAAAGTCCACACTTTGTTCTCATACATGGATCCCATCTCAGATTTCATGGCCTCAAGCCATTTCATGGAATCTGGGCTCATCATCGCTTCCTCATAGTTTGTAGGTTCATCATGGTCAAGTAACATGACCTCCAGAATAGGATTCCCGTACCACTCTGGTGCGGATCGTAATCTGGTTGACCTACGAGATTCGGTAGTAACTTGATCTGAAGTTTCATGATCATCATCATTAACTTCCTCACTAATTGGTGTAGGCATCACTGGAACTGATTTCAGTGAAGAGCTACTTTCCAATTCGAGAGAAGGTACAATTACCTCATCAAGTTCTACTTTCCTCCCACTCACTTCTTTCGAGAGAAACTCCTTCTCTAGAAAGGATCCATTCTTAGCAACGAATATCTTGCCTTCAGATCTGTGATAGAAGGTGTTGGTGTCAAAACCGGCGGATCTCCGATAGGGGGTCCCGAACTGTGCGTCTAAGGCGGATGGTAACACGAGGCGGGGGACACAATGTTTACCCAGGTTCGGGCCCTCTCGATGGAGGTATTACCCTACTTCCTGCTTGATTGATCTTGATGATATGAGTATTACAAGAGTTGATCTACCACGAGATCGTAGAGGCTAAACCCTAGAAGCTAGCCTATGATTATGATTGTTCTTGTCCTACGGACTAAACCCTCCGGTTTATATAGACACCGGAGGGGGCTAGGGTTACACAGAGTCGGTTACAAGGGAGGAGATCTACATATCCGAATTGCCAAGCTTGCCTTCCACGCAAAGGACAGTCCCACCCGGACACAGGACGAAGTCTTCAATCTTGTATCTTCATAGTCCAACAGTCCGGCCAAAGTATATAGTCCGGCAGTCCGAGGACCCCCTAATCCAGGACTCCCTCAGTAGCCCCTGAACCAGGCTTCAATGACGATGAGTCCGGCGCGCAGATTGTCTTCGGCATTGCAAGGCGGGTTCTTCCTTCGAATACTCCATAGAAGATTTTGAACACAAGGATCGCGTCCGGCTCTGCAAAACAAATTCCACATACCACCGTAGAGAGTATAATATTTCCACAAATCTAATCTGCTGACAACTTTTCATAGTGTGACGTCCTGCCGTGGTCCGGTCATTACGAACCGTTTTTCCCAGCCTGCCACTGTACGTGTTGCGAGGCGGTTTTATTGCCACCTCTTGTCGAAGCAGAGATCGTGTTCCCTTATCACGGGATTCTCATCAATACGGGTGTGGGTAACCCAATCCCGTCTGCTGGTATGACTCCTCGATTTTAGGCAAGTTCCGAACAGCCACGCGGAGGACGCTTGATATTCACCCTCTTTATAAAGGGGCCAAGGCCTATCCTTTTCTTCTCGCGCTCGATCCTCCCCTTCCCCCACCTTGAGTTCCAACACCCAAGGCTCAGGCTAAGCGCTTCGGACCTTCAATCATGTCCGGATCCAACCTTCAAGGCCAGTGGATGGCCTCCTCTGTCATAGAGGAGGACATCAAGAAGCTAAGAGAAGCCAGGTATCTGACCGCCGAAATCTCGCACAGGCTGCCTGCTCAAGGGCAGGTCATCCCCACTCCAGAACCCAACGAGAGTGTCGTATTTGTTTCCCACTTCCTCCGAGGGCTAGGTTTTAGTCTTGATCCCTTTGTTAGAGGGATTATGTTCTATTACGGGCTCGATTTCCATGATCTAGCTCCGGATTCCATTCTTCACATCTCGTCGTTCATCGTCGTGTGTGAGGCCTTCCTCCGCATTACCCCACACTTCGTCTTGTGGCTCAAGACCTTCAATGTGAAGCCGAAGATGATCGATGGGCGACACGCAGAATGCGGAGGTGCCATAATAAGCAAAGGCGCCGATGCTCCATGGCCGAAGGGCTCCTTCCCGAAGATGTCCAACTTATGGCAGCGGGAGTGGTTTTACATCACAGCTCCCCGAAGTACTAAGTGGGTAGCTGCCCCTACCTTCCGTTCGGTCCCCCCGCCACAACTAGCGTCATGGGTCAACAAGGGGCTGGACTGGGGGCCGGTTAATGACGTGCCGACATTGCAGAGTTGCATCTGAGATCTCCTCAAGAGAGATGTCAGCCTTGTCAAGGTAATGCAAGTCATGCTAGTTCGTCGGGTCCTGCCATGCCAACGTCGGCCTCTCCGTATGTGGGAATTCAACCCGGAAGGACCGCGAACTATTCAGCAATTCTTCGGCGTGACGCTCGAAGAGATGTATGGATTGTTCTTCGGATCACGAATAAAGTGTCCGGACACCACCAAGGATGCGGGTCTGAACTGCAATCGTCCAGATACCCCCGTAAGTAATTGTGCGGCCAAACATGTTGTCTTTTCATTTGTCACAACATCATTCTGAAAAATCGCTCTTTGACCAGGACTGGATAAAAAAGGCGAAGATGATCAGGTGTTCGGCCCCCCTTCCCGAAGGCTCACTGGATCCTGTACTAGCCAGGATGCTTGATCATGACCTTATCAAGTGCCATCAGAGGAAGATAAAGGGAGGAATAAAGAAGCCGAAAGCGGGCCTCACGCATTACTCATCCAAACCGGGGGAATTAGTGTCTCCGCAAAGGAGGATAACCGGGGAGAAGAATCTAAAATTCCCTCTCCCCAAGGAAGGAAAAGGACCGCCTTTGAAGACTTGAAACGGGGGTTTCCAAACGAGGGAAGAAACCTTCGCCAGGGGGCCCTGCCCCGGGGGGCATCCTTACCGCACACTGCCCGCAAGGGGATCAGCCCTCCACCGAGCTGTAAGTGAACAAGAGTACTTTTAGTATATATATCCTGCTTCATCTTCGAGGATAATAACCGAGACATATGTCTTGCAGTTCGGATCGCAGCCCTTCTCGACAGAGTTCGTCTTCGGGGGATCTTCTTTCGGAGATGATGGAGAGCGAAACGCCTCCCCGTGTCTCCCCACCTCATGAGGTGGATGACCCTGAGGTGTCGTCACGCAGGATTTCTCCTGATCCACCAAGGCTAGAAGGTAACCCTTCGGCCGCTCGAAGTCCGGAGTATTCGGCTCCTGTGGAGAGCGACAGAAAGAGTCCGGGACTGTCCGGTGCACGACCGGATGCACTGATGGGTCTTCTGGAGCAAGCGGCTATTTCAGAGGCGCATCGTACTTTAATGGGGTACGGTGGTTGAGAGGATTTAATCCGCCAAAAGTGGGTTGCATGAAGCTTTTATGAGCCTGCTAAGAGGCTTTGAGGTACGCAAAGTAATATATATATTTTGACGGTACCGCACACGCTAGGTGTGCCTTATACAGATAGTAGCCCCTGAGACTCTGGTTGCTGTCCAAAGGCAGCAAACAAAGGATCGTAGTCCCAGTTCATGATCATGTTGCTTTCATGTGCAGGCGGCTGAGGGTCCGGTGGCTGGCCAGACTGGTGAGTTTGCCGAACTGAGGCGGCAGCTTGATGCGGCAGATGCCGACATCGTGCTTGTAAACAAGCGGCTTGACGAGGCACGGGGTATGTATCTTCCGGTGGTCAACAGATATTAAGAGGAGCATGATGCTAGTATCTATAATATTCTGTGACTGCAGATGGAGCTGCCGCCGTGGAGACCCTTCGGGCGGAGCTTGCCCGAGCCAAGGAACAAGCTAGGAGAAGTGATGCGGCCACCCTAAAGGCGATCGAAGAGTTAAGAGCCGAACAGGCTGCTCATCGCCAGAGCGAAGATAAAATAACCAAGATGGCTGTTGAGCTGAAGGATGCTGCCGACCGGTATGAGCTTCTTGAAAAGGAAAACCAAGAAAAAGCGGCGGACCTGAAGAAAGCCATGGTAGCAGCCAAGGAAACCCGCTCTAAAATCAGAGCGGCAAAGGAGGAGCTTCGTCTAGCCGGAGATATCACGGCTGGGAAGCCCTTTTTGTTGCGGACGAAGTTCGGAGATCCGAAGTATGCCCCTCTGGATCAATTATGGAGTGTCGCAGACGCGTACTTGGACTTGGCAACGAGTGTTGCTGATGCGACTGAGTTTTTCAAAGATCAAAAAGATCACGAAGTGGAAAAGTTGTTCTGGTCGCAGTTCAGTACTCCAACGCGTCCGAAGCTGTTAAATGAGCAAATGGCCGAGTGGGCTGACCTCCATAGGTTGTCCGGGCTTGCCATGAGGTCTGTCGTGGATCATCTTTGGCCGGAAGGACCAAGGCCGAGTAGTTATTTTGGTTTAGTGCAACGATTCCTTAGTGTTGTGCCGCATATCGATGCTGTAAAGAGGTCGGCGTGCATAGAGGGTGCGCGGATGGCTCTTGCCCGTGTTAAGACATACTGGGCAGAGATGGAGGCCACCGCTATTGCAACCCGGGGTCCGGCCGTAGGCCAGGTCTCGGCCGAGCACTATTTTGAAGAAGTCCTAGAAGGCGCTCATTTAATAGAGGCTCGGTGCTCGAAGAGTATCATGTTCGAGTGACATGTATCCCAATTGTAAAAACAATGCTATTTGGATTATAAAGGCTGTGTTTATACTTTTGCCTAAAAGTATTATGATGCCTCCTGTGTGGCCATTTACGTATGTATATAACCTGAAAGTTTGCAGTCGTCGGCTTCAGCCCCCACGCATATAATGCGGGAGTGTTCGAAAAAGCGCGTATTCACACTTGATCCAACGTCTTGGTCCATTAAGGAGGTGATGGCGCGGCGAACAAGGCAATCGAACTATATAGCTTTAACACTTTCACTTAGCCATAGGAGTTTGACGGTGGGGCTACTATATAGCCCCTGGTATGTCCGCGCTCATCCGAATACGGGGCGCGTACATACATGACCGGGAAACCGGCCCTTCGTTAATGCGGAGGAATCGCGAAGATTCCGCTGAGTCATCGAGTGGTTGACCAGTCTCGCGCTTTATCATGACAGTCAGTTTTCGGCTTTCTCTAGTGAGGTGCTCATCTAGATGAACCAGTGCACAATCGCAGTAGTTCTCCCGGTGCCACCTTAGCCGATAGAGCGGAACGTAAGGTAGCAAAACACGGGAGCCGGGCAAACCCAACTATTTACCAAAGACATGATTCGGAGCTGATGCATATAAGGCCAAACTCGCGACGCCGAACACTCCCTAAGGTATTCGGTCTTTACAACGCATACTGGGCTGCGTAACGCCCTCGATAATAAGCCCTGAATTTCCAGGTACATGCATTAGTCTGACGTGAGAAAAAGCCAAATCGCCAGCATCCCTCTTGGTTATTTTGAGTATCCGGAGGGTGTGAAGCAACAAGAGACAGTAAAAAAGGTTTACACAGGGTCTTAATCTAAAAAGAAACCTTTGAATGGGGCCCTGTTGCACGTCTGCGCCTATGTCTCCATTGTGTCGTATCCTGGAAGGGTGTAGCACGATGATCATCTACAAGAGACAAAAAGCCCAGGTGAAATTTTTCGTGCGAAAAATTGGTTATTCTTAATAAACCATTAAAATTCAATCTAAATAAGGTCAATCCGAACTATAGTCCCTTTTTACATGCGGGAAGCCCCTAGCGCCACCTATGGTGGTATATCCATCGACCCAATCTCAGGTTTATCCGAGCTGTTTTAGCTAGTGGTGTGCCGGACTCGTCTAGCCGTGTCCGCGGTCTTGATGACCGATCATTTATTCTGGTCGGAGAGGCCATTCAGTGTTCGGCTGCTAGAGCCGCCACACATTCTTCCGCACGTAAGGAGCGCTCGGTGTTTCCGCTAACTATAATGATGCCACGTGGACCGGGCATCTTAAGCTTAAGATAAGCGTAATGCGGTACTGCATTAAAACGAGCGAAGGCCGTTCTTCCGAGTAGTGCTTGATAGCCGCTTCGGAATGGAGCGATGTCGAAGGTTGACTTTTCACTTCGGAAGTTGTCGGGAGAACCGAATACAACCTCTAGTACTAGAGAGCCCGTGCAGCGGGCCTCTGGGCCTGGTATTACTCCTTTAAAGGTAGTATTGCTTTGGCTGATTCTTGTCGGGTCTATCCCCATTTTGCGGACTGTGTCCTGATATATCAGATTAAGACTACTGCCGCCGTCCATAAGGACTCGGGTGAGATGGTATCTGTCGATTATTGGGTCTAGTACCAAGGCAGCCGACCCTCCGTGCCGGATACTAGTCGGGTGACACCTGCGATCAAAAGTGATCGGGCAGGCCGACCAAGGGTTGAACTTGGGGGTGACGGGCTCCACGGCGCATACGTCTTGGAGTGCGCATTTGCTCCTCCTCTTCGTTACGTGAATCATGTTCACTGTTTTGACCTCTGGTGGGAATTTTTCTGTCCCCCAGTGTTTTGCTGGCGAGGCTCATCCTCGTCTTCACTTGGTGTCTCCCTCCCCTTGTGTTCGGCGTTTAGCTTGCCGGCCTGCTTGAAGACCCAGCATTCTCTGTTGGTGTGATTTGCAGGTTTGTCGGAGGTGCCATGAATCTGACATAATCTGTCTAGAATCTTGTTTAGGCTGGATGGTCCATCTCTGCTGCCTTTGAATGGCTTCTTCCGTTGACCGAGTCGAGAGCCCCTGAATCCGGCGTTTACCGCCGTGTTGTCTGGGCTGTCTTCATTGTTTCGACGCTTGCTTTTATTGCGTCGTGGTTTTCCATTTCCATACCTGACTTCGGATGTGGCTGGGTCGCTGGTGCCGCTACGGGCCAGCCAACTATCTTCGCCCGCGCAAAAGCGGGTCATAAGACTTGTTAGGGCTGCCATTGTCCTCGGTTTTTCCTGGCCGAGGTGTCTGGCGAGCCATTCGTCCCGGACACTGTGTTTGAAAGCCGCTAAGGCCTCGGCGTCTGGGCAGTCGACAATCTGATTCTTCTTAGTGAGGAATCTGTTCCAAAGCTTTCGGGCTGACTCTCCGGGCTGTTGAATTATATGACTTAAATCGTCTGCATCCGGAGGTCGGACATAGGTCCCTTGAAAATTAGCCCTAAAAGCATCCTCAAGCTCTTCCCAACTTCCAATTGTGTTTTCGGGGAGGCTCTTCAGCTAGTGCCGAGCTGGTCCTTTCAACTTGAGGGGCAAGTATTTGATGGCGTGGAGATCATCTCCGCGAGCCATGTGGATATGAAGGATAAAGTCCTCAATCCAGACCCCAGGGTCTGTCGTTCCGTCATATGCCTCTATGTTGACGGGTTTGAATCCCTCTGGAAATTCATGATCCAGCACCTCATCGGTGAAGCATAGGGGGTGCGCGGCACCCCTGTATTTGGATGTGTCATGGCATTATGACGGTTGTAGTGTTCGGTTTTGATTCTGTGCCGGAACGCGCTTCCTAGATCCATAGATGGACCTGGTCATACCGGTTTTTTGGTGCAAGTCCTCACGTAAATCGTGTGCTGACTTATGTGCGACACCGTTAGCCGCCCTATCGCGGCCACGGGGTGGTCAATCCGGCTGATCGGCTGTTTTATTTTTCGGCTGTATAGGCTCTAAAGCCTTGTCATCGAATTCAGGCAGCAACTTGCGCTTTGGATAGATCTTTGTGTGGCGACTGCCGCTGTACTTTTCTTCAGTGTCGAGCACTTTGTTCCATCTACTGTTGAGTGTATTTTGCGCGGCCTTAAGCCTTTGCTTCTGCTTCTTTAGACTCCTTGCGGTGGCAATAAGCCTTCTGTGGAGGTCCTCTTGCTCCAAGTGCCTTTCCGGGATGATGTGTGCATCGTCGTCCGGACTGTTCTCCTCTCCGGAGACAGGTTGATTAGCTTTACCCTCGGCGTCGCCGTGATCGGACAGCGGCTCCGTACTATGTTCGCCGTCCGCTGGTTCATCCTGCTCTGTTGCTGGGTCCATGTGGTCGTCGTTTCCTTTGGAGTCGGCCGGGGTATTATTATTTCTTATGCTGTTATCGCTGTTTTTGCCGAGGCGGGATTTGGAGCGGTGCCTACGTCGTCGCTTTGGTTGCTTCACGAGGGGATTATCCTTCGCTGCATCCTTCCATTCCTCGTCATTGTTTTCTTTGGGTGTATCCACCATGTATATATCGTGTGAGGAGGTGGCTGTCTAGCGCCCTGTGGGCGGTGGTTCCTGTTCCTCTCCCGCATCGTTGTCCATACCGTCGATGTCTCCGGAGTCGAAATCGAGCATGTCGGTTAAGTCGTCGATAGTGGCTATTAAGTGGGTGGTGGGTGGGGAATGAATTTCTTCGTCGTCCGCTTCCCACTCGAGCCGGACATAGTTCGGCCAAGGGCCTCCTAACAAGGAGAGAGACCTTAATGAATTCAGCACATCGCCCAAGGGCGAGTGCTGAAAGATATCCGCGGAGGAAAACTCCATGATCGGCGCCCAATCAGATTCGATAGGCACTGACGCAAGCGGTTTGGAGCCCGTGACCGGGGACGAATCCAAGGATCCAGCAACACAGGTCTCGTAGGAGGTGAAGTCAGTATTTGGCTCTATCGCCGCTGAGTGTGCGGCCTCCGTGGCGGGGTCCATCCACCCGTCCACGGACGGTGCAATCTGCTCCAGATTGAGGGCCGGAGTAGCCACTGGTGTGATCTCTCGAACACCGTCCGACGGCAGAGCTAAGTCATGCTCGTCATGACTGTGCGGTGCACCTAACATGGGCTCGAATCCGTCAAAGATCAAGTCTCCGCGGATGTTGGCGGTATAGTTTAAGTTTCCAAACCTGACCTGACGGCCAGGGGCGTAGCTCTCGATCTGCTCTAGATGGCCAAGCGAGTTGGCCCGCAGTGCGAAGCCGCCGAATACGAAGATCTGTCCGGGGGGAAAAACCTCGCCCTGGATCGCATCATTGCCGATGATCGAAGGAGCCATCAAGCCTTTATCATGACGGCGCAGTGGAACTCTCAATGAAAGCACCAATGTCGGTGTCAAAACCGGCGGATCTCGGGTAGGGGGTCCCGAACTGTCCGTCTAAGGAGGATGGTAACACGAGGCGGGGGACACAATGTTTACCCAGGTTCTGGCCCTCTCGATGGAGGTAATACCCTACTTCCTGCTTGATTGATCTTGATGATATGAGTATTACAAGAGTTGATCTACCACGAGATCGTAGAGGCTAAACCCTAGAAGCTAGCCTATGATTATGATTGTTCTTGTCTTACGGACTAAACCCTCCGGTTTATATAGACACCGGAGGGGGCTAGGGTTACACAGAGTCAGTTACAAGGGAGGAGATCTACATATCCGAATTGCCAAGCTTGCCTTCCACGCAAAGGAGAGTCCCACCCGGACACGGGACGAAGTCTTCAATCTTGTATCTTCATAGTCCAACAGTCCGGCCAAAGTATATAGTCCGGCAGTCCGAGGACCCCCTGATCCAGGACTCCCTCAGAAGGTGTACCCAACAGTCTCCTTTGGGTATCCTATGAAGACACATTTCTCCGATTTGGGTTCGAGCTTATCAGGTTGAAACTTTTTCACATAAGCATCGTGAAAGCACAAGTGCTCCCTGGGTGATTTTGGTAATTAATGTCAACATATCTCTTGTTGGACTAATGCTTCTACCTAGTATGTTTCATATAAGTTCAACAATGGAGTGGCATGGACTAGAGGATGTGGAACCCCTTCAAAATGCTAAGGACAAAGGATTGGCTCAAGCTCAAAGCTCGGGACTCTACATTTTCTATTTTAGTGATCCAAGATCACATTGAGTCCATAGGAAAGCCAATACTATTAAGAAGGGATGAGGTGTTGCTTAATGGCTTGCTTGCTCAAAGTGGTTACTGATATGCTCCAAAGCCCTCAACTACTTCCTCACATCCACATATGTCCCAAACCAAAAGTCCAACTCGGCCCCACCGATTCTTTCTATCCGGAGCCACCGAGTTCTCTTGACATAGCCACTGCCAGAAACCCTAATCAAATCGGTCTCACCGATAGGGATCTCGGTCTCACCGAGATGGGATTGCAAACTCTCTGCTGCCTATTGCAATAATTTCGGTCTCACCAAAATTTGCAGTCGGTCGCACCGAGATTGCAATGCAAACTCTCTGTCACCCCTTCGTAACATTTTGGTCTAACCGAGATGAGCGAATCGGTCCCACCGAGTTTGCCTGACCAACTCTCTGTTAGTCTATGCTACCTCTTGAGCACTGCGTTGGTTTTCCCTTGAAGAGGAAAGGGTGATGCAACAAAGTAGCGTAAGTATTTCCCTCAGTTTTTGAGAACCAAGGTATCAATCCAGTAGGAGGCTACGCGCGAGTCCCTCGCACCTACACAAAACAAATAAATCCTCGCAACCAACGCGATAAGGGGTTGTCAATCCCTACACGGTCACTTACGAGAGTGAGACCTAATAGATATGATAGGATAATATTTTTGGTATTTTTGTGATAAAGATGCAAAGTAAAATAAAAGCAAAGTAAAAAAGCAAAGGAAATAACTAAGTGTTGGAAGATTAATGTGATGAAGATAGACCCGGGGGCCATAGGTTTCACTAGTGGCTTCTCTCGAGAGCATAAGTATTCTATGGTGGGTGAACAAATTACTGTTGAGCAATTGACAGAATTGAGCATAGTTATGAGAATATCTAGGTATGATCATGTATATAGGCATCACGTCCGAGACAAGTAGACCGACTCCTGCCTGCATCTACTACTATTACTCCACTCATCGACCGCTATCCAGCATGCATCTAGAGTATTAAGTTCATAAAAACAGAGTAATGCTTTAAGCAAGATGACATGATGTAGAGGGATAAATTCATGCAATATGATAAAAACCCCATCTTGTTATCCTCGATGGCAACAATACAATACGTGCCTTGCTGCCCCTACTGTCACTGGGAAAGGACACTGCAAGATTGAACCCAAAGCTAAGCACTTCTCCCATTGCAAGAAAGATCAATCTAGTAGGCCAAACCAAACTGATAATTCGAAGAGACTTGCAAAGATAACCAATCATACATAAAAGAATTCAGAGAAGATTCAAATATTGTTCATAGATAAACTTGATCATAAACCCACAATTCATCGGTCTCAACAAACACACCGCAAAAAGAAGATTACATCGAATAGATCTCCACGAGAGAGGGGGAGAACATTGTATTGAGATCCAAAAAGAGAGAAGAAGCCATCTAGCTAATAACTATGGACCCGAAGGTCTGAGGTAAACTACTCACACTTCATCGGAGGGGCTATGGTGATGATGTAGAAGCCCTCCGTGATCGATGCCCCCTCCGGCGGAGCTCCGGAACAGGCCCCAAGATGGGATCTCGTGGGTACAGAAGGTTGCGGCGGTGGAATTAGGTTTTTGGCTCCGTATCTGATTGTTTGGGGTTACGTAGGTATATATAGGAGGAAGGAGTACGTCGGTGGAGCAACAGGGGGCCCACGAGGGTGGAGGGCGCGCCCTGGGGGGGTAGGCGCGCCCCCCTACCTCGTGGCCTCCTCTTTTGTTTCTTGACGTAGGGTCTAAGTCTCCTGGATCTTGTTCGTTCTGAAAATCACGTTCCCGAAGTTTTCATTCCGTTTGGACTCCATTTGATATTCCTTTTCTGCGAAACTCTGAAATAGGCAAAAAACAACAATTCTGAGCTGGGCCTCCGGTTAATAGGTTAGTCCCAAAAATAATATAAAAGTGAATAATAAAGCCCAATAATGTCCAAAACAGTACATAATATAGCATGGAGCAATCAAAAATTATAGATACGTTGGAGACGTATCAGTCTATTACCAAAATCGGTCTCACCGATTTTGTGTAATCGGTCTCACCGAGATTACGTTATGCCCTAACCCTAACGAAATCGGTCCCATCGAGTTGATCCATTCGGTCCCACCGAAACACCTAACGGTCACATTATGAACCAAATCGGTCTGACCGAGTTCTTTGAATCGGTCCCACCGAGTTTGGTTATTTGTGTGTAACGGTTAGATTTTGTGTGGAGGCTATATATACCCCTCCACCCACTCTTCATTCGTGGAGAGAGCCATCAGAACATGCCTACACTTCCAACACATATTTTCTGAGAGAGAACCACCTACACTTGTGTTGAGGTCAAGATATTCCATTCCAACCACATAAATCTTGATCTCTAGCCTTCCCCAAGTTGCTTTCCACTCAAATCTTCTTTCCACCAAATCCAAATCCTGTGAGAGAGAGAGTTGAGTGTTGGGGAGACTATCATTTGAAGCACAAGAGCAAGGAGTTCATCATCAACACACCATTTGTTACTTCTTGGAGAGTGGTGTCTCCTAGATTGGCTAGGTGTCACTTGGGAGCCTCCGACAAGATTGTGGAGTTGAACCAAGGAGTTTGTAAGGGCAAGGAGATCGCCTACTTCGTGAAGATCTGCCCTAGTGAGGCAAGTCCTTCGTGGGCGGCGGCCATGGTGGGATAGACAAGGTTGCTTCTTCGTGGACCCTTCGTGGGTGGAGCCCTCCGTGGACTCGCGCAACCGTTACCCTTCGTGGGTTGAAGTCTCCATCAACGTGGATGTACGATAGCACCACCTATCGGAACCACAGATAAAAAATCTCTGTGTCTCCAAATTGTGTTTGCACACTCCAATCCCATCCCTTTACATTCTTGCAACTTGCATGCTTTACTTTCCGCTGCTCATATACTCTTTGTCATGCTTGCTTGATATGTATCGTGAATGCTTAAACTTGTGCTAAATCTCCACATAAACCTAAAGAATTAAAAACTGCAACTTTTCTTGTTTAGAGTCTATTCACCCCCCCCCCCTAGACACCTCTTCTCGATCCTTTCACATCGCAACCCCAAACTTCAAGAAACGACATCTTAGGTTTCTTTGCTAAACCACAGTTCATATGGTGTCGTCTCAACGGATTTTTAGATGGTGCCCTATTTAACGTGAATGCAGCTGTCTCTAATGCATAACCCCAAATGATAGTGATAAATCGGTAAGAGATATCATTACGTTGTGGTGTTCCAGGCGGCGTGAGTTGCGAAACTATTCCACATTGTTTCAAATGAAGACCAAACTCGTAACTCAAATATTTGTCTCCGCGATCAGATCGTAGAAACTTTATTTTCTTGTTACGATGATTTTCCACTTCACTCTGAAATTCTTTGAACTTTTCAAATGTTTCAGACTTATGTTTCATCAAGTAGATTTACCCATATCTGCACAAATCATCTGTGAAGGTCAGAAAATAACGATACCTGCCGCGAGCCTCAGCACTCATCGGATCGCATACATCAGTATGTATTATTTCCAATAAGTCAGTTGCTCGCTCCATTGTTCCGGAGAACGGAGTCTTAGTCATCTTTCCCATGAGGCATGGTTCGCAAGCATCAAGTGATTCATAATCAAGTGATTCCAAAAGCCCATCAGCATGGAGTTTCTTCATGCGCTTTACACCAATATGACCTAAACGGCAGTGCCACATATAAGTTGCACTATCATTATTGACTTTGCATCTTTTGGCTTCAATATTATGAATATGTGTATTATTATGATCGAGATTCAATAAACCATTTATATTGAGTGTATGACCATAGAAGGTTTTATTCATGTAAATAGAACAACAATTATTCTTTGACTTAAATGAATAACCGTATTGCAATAAACATGATCCAATCATATTCATGCTCAACGCAAACACCAAATAACTTTTATTTTAGGTTCAACACTAATCCCGAAGGTAAAGGGAGTGTGCGATGGTGATCTTATCAACCTTGGAATAACTTCCAACTCACATCATCACCTCGCCCTTAAATAGTCTCTGTTTATTTTGCAACTCCCGTTTCGAGTTACTACTCTTAGCAACTGAACCAGTATCAAATACTGAGGGGTTGCTATAAACACTAGTAAAGTACACATCAATAACATGTATATCAAATATACCTTTGTTCACTTTGCCATCCTTCTTATCCGCCAAGTATCTAGGGCAGTTCCACTTCCAGTGACCATTCCTTTGCAGTAGAAGCACTCAGTTCCAGGCTTGGGTCTAGCTTTGGGCTTCTTCATGGGAGCAGCAACTTGCTTGCTATTCTTCTTCGAAGTTCCTCTTTCTTTCCTTTTGCCCTTTTCTTGAAACTAGTGGTCTTGTTAACCATCAACACTTGATGCTATTTCTTGATTTCTACCTTCGCCGATTTCAGCACCGCGAAGAGCTTGGGAATTACTTTCGTCATCCCTTGCTTATTATAGTGTTGGGGATCGTAGCAGAATTTAAAAAATTTCTACGCATCACCAAGATCCATCTATGGAGTATACTAGCAACGAGGGGAAAGGAGTGCATCTACATACCCTTGTAGATCGCGAGCGGAAGCGTTCCAATGAACGGGGTTGATGGAGTCGTACTTGCCGTGATCCAAATCACCGATGACCGAGTGCCGAACGGACGGCACCTCCGCGTTCAACACATGTACGGAGCAGCGACGTCTCCTCCTTCTTGATCCAGCAAGGGGGAAGGAGAGGTTGAAGGAGATCCAGCAGCACGACGGCGTGGTGGTGGAAGTAGCGGGGTCTCGGCAGGGCTTCGCCAAGCTTCTCCGAGAGGGAGAGGTGTTGCAGGGGGAGAGGGAGGCGCCAGGGGCTGTCATGCTGCTGCCCTCCCTCCCCCCCCCCACTATATATAGGCCCCCTGGGAGGGGGGGCGCCGGCCTAGAACCCATCTACATGGGGGGGCGGCCAAGGGGAAAAGGGGGGTGACTTCCCCCCCAAGTCAAGTGGCGCGCCCCCCCACCCTAGGGTTTCCAACCCTAGGCGCAGGGGGGAGGCCCATGGGGGGGCGCCTGAGCCCACTAAGGGCTGGTTCCCTTCCCACTTCAGCCCATGGGGCCCTCCGGGATAGGTGGCCCCACCCGGTGGACCCTCGGGACCCTTCCGGTGGTCCCGGTACAATACCGATAACCCCCGAAACCTTCCCGGTGGCCGAAACTGGACTTCCTATATATAATTCTTCACCTCCGGACCATTCCGGAACTCCTCGTGATGTCCGGGATCTCATCCGGGACTCCGAACAACTTTCGGGTTTCCGCATACTAATATCTCTACAACCCTAGCGTCACCGAACCTAAAGTGTGTAGACCCTACGGGTTCGGGAGACATGCAGACATGACCGAGACGCCTCTCCGGTCAATAACCAACAGCGGGATCTGGATACCCATGTTGGCTCCCACATGTTCCACGATGATCTCATCGGATGAACCACGATGTCGAGGATTCAATCAATCCCGTATACAATTCCCTTTGTCAATCGGTACGTTACTTACCCGAGATTCGATTGTCGGTATCCCAATACCTTGTTCAATCTCGTTACCGGCAAGTCACTTTACTCGTACCGTAATGCATGATCCCGTGGCTAACTCCTTAGTCACATTGAGCTCATTATGATGATGCATTACCGAGTGGGCCCAGAGATACCTCTCCGTCATACGGAGTGACAAATCCCAGTCTCGATCCGTGCCAACCCAACAGACACTTTCGGAGATACCCGTAGTGTACCTTTATAGTCACCCAGTTACGTTGTGACGTTTGGTACACCCAAAGCACTCCTACGGTATCCGGGAGTTGCACGATCTCATGGTCTAAGGAAATGATACTTGACATTGGAAAAGCTCTAGCAAACGAACTACACGATCTTTTATGCTATGCTTAGGATTGGGTCTTGTCCATCACATCATTCTCCTAATGATGTGATCCCGTTATCAACGACATCCAATGTGGTCAGGAAACCGTAACCATCTATTGATCAACGAGCTAGTCAACTAGAGGCTTACTAGGGACATGGTGTTGTCTATGTATCCACACATGTATCTGAGTTTCCTATCAATACAATTCTAGCATGGACAATAAACGATTATTATGAACAAGGAAATATAATAATAACCAATTTATTATTGCCTCTAGGGCATATTTCCAACAGTCTCCCATTTGCACTAGAGTCAATAATCTAGTTCACATCACCATGTGATTAACACTCACAGGTCACATCACCATGTGACCAACATCCAAAGAGTTCACTAGAGTCAACAATCTAGTTCACATCATTATGTGATTAACACTCAATGAGTTCTAGGGTTTGATCATGTCATGCTTGTGAGAGAGGTTATTAGTCAACGGGTCTGAACCTTTCAGATCCGTGTGTTCTTTACGAATATCTATGTCATCTTGTGGATGCTACCACGCGCTACTTGGAGCCATTTCAAATAACTGCTCTACTATACGAATCCGGTTTACTACTCAGAGTCATCCGTATTGGTGTCAAAGTTCGCATCGACGTAACCCTTTACGACGAACTCCTTTTCACCTCCATAATCGAGAAAATTCCTTAGTCCACTAGATACTAAGGATAAGTTCGACCGCTGTCATGTGATCCATTCCCGGATCACTATTGTACCCCTTGACCAACTCATGGCAAGGCACACTTCATGTGCGGTACACAGCATAGCATACTGTAGAGCCTACGTCTAAAGCATAGGGGACGACCTTCGTCCTTTCTCTCTCTTCTGCTGTGGTCGGGTCTTGAGTCTTACTCAATACTCACACCTTGCAACACAGCCAAGAACTCCTTCTTTGCTGATCTATTTTGAACTCTTTCAAAATCATGTCAAGGTGTGCGTTCTTTGAAAGTATCATCGGACGTCTTGATCTATCTCTATAGATCTTGATGCCCAATATGTAAGCAGCTTTATCCAGGTCTTCCTTTGAAAAACTCTTTTCAAACAACCCTTTATGCTTTCTAGAAATTTTACATCATTTCGGATCAACAATATGTCATTCACATATACTTATCAGAAATGTTGTAGTGCTCCCACTCACTTTATTGTAAATACAAGTTTCTAATAAACTTTGTATAAACCCAAAAACTTTGATCACTCCATCAAAGCGTATATTCTGACTCCGAGATGCTTGCTCTAGTCCATGGAAGGATCGCTGGAGCTAGCATACCTTTTAGCATCCTTAGGATCGACAAAGCCTTTCTGATTGTATCACATACAACCTTTCCTTACGAAAACTGGTAAGGAAAATTGTTTTGAAATCCATCTGCCAGATTTCATAAATGCAGCTAATGCTAACATGATTCCGACGGACTTAAGCATCGCTACGGATGAGAAAATCTCATCGTAGTCAACTCCTTGAACTTGTGAAAATACTCTTTGCCACAAGTCGAGCTTCATAGATGGTAACATTACCGTCCACGTCCGTCTTCTTCTTAAAGATCCATTTATCTCAATGGCTTGCCGATCATCGGGCAAGTTCACCAAAGTCCATGCTTTGTTCTGATACATGGATTCTATCTCGGATTTCATGGTTTCTGACCATTTGTCGGAATATGGGCCCACCATCGCTTCTCCATAGCTCGTAGGTTCATTGCTGTCTAACAACATGATATCTAAGACAGGATTACCGTACCACTCAGGAGTAGTACATATCCTTGTCGACCTACGAGGTTTGGTAGTGACTTGATCCGAAGTTTCATGATCACTATCATAAGCTTCCACTTCAATTGGTGTAAGTGCCACAGGAACAACTTCCTGTGCCCTGCTACACACTAGTTGAAGTTATGGTTCAATAACCTCATCAAGTCTCCACCATCCTCCCACTCAATTCTTTTGAGAGAAACTTTTCCTCGAGAAAGGACTCGTTTCTAGAAGCAATTACTTTTGCTTCCAGATCTAAAATAGGAGGTATACCCAACTGTTTTGGGTTTTCTATGAAGATGCATTTATCCGCTTTGGGTTTGAGCTTATCAGCTTGAAACTCTTTCACATAAGCATCGCAGCCCCAATCTTTTAAGAAACGACAACTTAGGTTTCTCTAAACGGTGTCGTCTCAACGGAATTGCGTGGTGCCCTATTTAAAGTGAATGCGGTTATCTCTAATGCCTAACCCATAAACGATAGTTGTAATTTGATAAGAGACATCATGGTATGCACCATATCCAATAGGGTGCAGTTATGATGTTCGGACACACCATCACACTGTGGTGTTCCAGGCGGTATTAATTGTGAAACACTTTCCACAATGTCTTAATTGTGTGCCAAACTCGTAACTCAGATATCTCTATGATCATATCATAGACATTTTATCCTCTTGTTATGACGATCTTTAACTTCACTCTGAAATTACTTGAACCTTTCAATAATTCAGACTTGTGTTTCATCAAGTAAATACACTCAGCATCTACTCAAATCATCTGTGAAGTAAGAACATAACGATATCCACTGCATGCCTCAGCACTCATTGGACTGCACACATCAAAATGTATTACTTCCAACAAGTTGCTCTCTTGTTCCATCTTACTGAAAAACGAGGCTTTTCAGTCATCTTGCCCATGTGGTATGATTTGCATGTCTCAAGTGATTCAAAATCAAGTGAGTCCAAACGATCCATCTGCATGGAGTTTCTTCATGCATATATACCAATAGACATGGTTCGCATGTCTCAATCTTTTCAAAAACGAGTGAGTCCAAAGATCCATCTACATGGAGCTTCTTCATGCGTTCTATACCAATATGACTCAAATGGCAGTGCCACAAGTATGTGGAACTATCATTACTATTTTATATCTTTTGGCACGAACATGTGTATCACTACAATCGAGATTCATTTTAGGTGCAAGACCATTGAAGGTATGATTCAAATAAACAGAGTAACCATTATTCTCCTTAAATGAATAACCGTATTGCGATAAACATAATCCAATCATGCTCAACGCAAACACCAAATCTCGATGGTAGAGGGAGCATGCGATGCTTGATCACATCAACCTTGGAAACACTTCCAACACATATCGTCATCTCACCTTTAGCTAGTCTCCGTTTATTCCGCAGCTTTTATTTCGAGTTACTAACACTTAACAACCGAACCGGTATCTAATATCCTGGTGCTGCTAGGAGTACTAGTAAAGTACACATTCATTTAATGTATATCCAATATACTTCTGTCGACCTTGCCTGCCTTCTCATCTACCAAGTATCTAGGGTAGTTCTGCTTCAGTGACCGCTCCCCTCATTAAAGGAGCACTTAGTCTCGGGTTTGGGTTTAACTTTGGGATTCTTCGCTAGAGCAGCAAATGATTTGCTGTTTCATGAAGTATCCCTTCTTGCCCTTGCCCTTCTAGAAACTAGTGGTTTTACTAACCATCAACAATTGATGCTCCTTCTTGATTTCTACTTTCGCGGTGTCAAACATCGTGAGTTGCTCAAGGATCATCATATCTATCCCTGATATGTTATAGTTCATCACGAAGCTCTAATAGCTTGGTAGCAGTGACTATGGAGAACCATCACTATCTCATCTGGAAGATTAACTCCCACTCGATTCAAGCGATTGTGGTACTCAGACAATCTGAGCACATGCTCAACGATTGAGCTTTTCTCCCTCAGTTTGCAGGCTTAAGAAACTTGTCAGAGGTCTCATACCTCTTGACGTGGGCACTAGTCCGAAATCCCAATTTCAGTCTTCGGAACATCTCATATGTTCTGCGACGTTTCAAAAACCGTCTTTGGTGCCACAATTCTAAACCGTTAGCATTACGCACTGAACTATCACGTAGTCATCAAAACGTGTATGTCAGATGTTTCGCAACATCTACAAACGACGCTGAGGTTCAGCACACCGAGCGGTGCTTTAAGGACATAAGCCTTCTGTGCAGCAATGAGGACAATCCTCAGTTTACGGACCCAGTCCGCATAATTGCTACTACCATATTTCAACTAAATTTTCTCTAGGAACATATCTTAACTAGTAGAACTAAAGCGCAAGCTATGACATAATTTGCAAAGACCTTCTGACTATGTTCATGATAATTAAGTTCATCTGATTAATGAACTCCCACTCAGATAGACATCCCTCTAGTCATCTAAGTGATACATGATCCGAGTCAAACTAGGGCGTGTCCGATCATCACGTGAGACGGACTAGTCATCATCGGTGAACATCTCCATGTTGATCGTATCTACTATACGACTCATGTTCGACCTTTCGATCTCTTGTGTTCCGAGGCCATGCCTGTACATGCTAGGCTCGTCAAGTCAACCTAAGTGTTTCGCATGTGTTCCGAGGCCATGTCTGTACATGCTAGGCTCGTCAACACCCGTTGTATTCGAACGTTAGAATCTATCACACCCGATCATCACGTGGTGCTTCGAAACAACGAACCTTCGCAACGGTGCACAGTTAGGGGGAACACGTCTCTTGAAATTTTAGTGAGGGATCATCTTATTTATGCTACCGTCGTTCTAAGCAAATAAGATGTAAACATGATAAACATCACATGCAAATCATAAAGTGACGTGATATGGCCAATATCATCTTGCGCCTTTGATCTCCATCTTTGAGGCGCGGTATGATCACCTTCGTCACCGGCATGACACCATGATCTCCATCATCATGATCTCCATCATTGTGTCTTCATGAAGTTGTCTCGCCAACTATTACTTCTACTACTATGGCTAACGGTTAGCAATAAAGTAAAGTAATTACATGGCGTTTTCATTGACACGCAGGTCATACAATAAATTAAGACAACTCCTATGGCTCCTGCCGGTTGTCATTATCATCGACATGCAAGTCGTGATTCCTATTACAAGAACATGATCAATCTCATACATCACATATATCATTCATCACATCCTTTTTGGCCATATCACATCACATAGCATACCCTGCAAAAACAAGTTAGACGTCCTCTAATTGTTGTTGCATGTTTTACGTGGCTGCTATGGGTTTCTAGCAAGAACGTTTCTTACCTACGCAAAAGCCACAATGTGATATGCCAATTTCTATTTACCCTTCATAAGGACCCTTTTCATCGAATCCGATCCGACTAAAGTGGGAGAGACAGACACCCGCTAGCCACCTTATGCAACTAGTGCATGTCAGTCGGTGGAACCTGTCTCACGTAAGAGTACGTGTAAGGTCGGTCCAGGCCGCTTCATACCACGATGCCGCCGAATCAAGATAAGACTAGTAACGGCAAGAAGAATTGGCAACATCAACGCCCACAACTGCTTTGTGTTCTACTCGTGCATAGTAACTACGCATAGGCCTGGCTCATGATGCCACTGTTGGGGATCGTAGCAGAATATAAAAATTTTCTACGCATCACCAAGATCCATCTATGGAGTATACTAGCAACGAGGGGAAAGGAGTGCATCTACATACCCTTGTAGATCGCGAGCGGAAGCGTTCCAATGAACGGGGTTGATGGAGTCGTACTCGCCGTGATCCAAATCACCGATGACCGAGTGCGGAACGGACGGCACCTTCGCGTTCAACACACGTACGGAGCAGCGACATCTCCTCCTTCTTGATCCAGCAAGGGGGAAGGAGAGGTTGAAGGAGATCCAGCAGCACGACGGCGTGGTGGTGGAAGTAGCGGGGTCTCGGCAGGGATTCGCCAAGCTTCTCCGAGAGGGAGAGGTGTTGTAGGGGGAGAGGGAGGCGCCAGGGGCTGTCATGTTGCTGCCCTCCCTCCCCCCCACTATATATAGGCCCCCTGGGAGGGGGGGCGCCGGCCTAGAACCCATCTACATGGGGGGGCGGCGGCCAAGGGGAAAAGGGGGGTGGCTTCCCCCCAAGTCAAGTGGGGCGCCCCCCACCCTAGGGTTTCCAACCCTAGGCGCAGGGGGGAGGCCCATGGGGGGCACCCCAGCCCACTAAGGGCTGGTTCCCTTCCCACTTCAGCCCATGGGGCCCTCCGGGATAGGTGGCCCCACCCGGTGGACCCCCGGGACCCTTCCGGTGGTCCCGGTACAATACCGATAACCCCCAAAACCTTCCCGGTGGCCGAAACTGGACTTCCTATATATAATTCTTCACCTCCGGACCATTTCAGAACTCCTCGTGACGTCCGGGATCTCATCCGGGACTCCGAACAACTTTCGGGTTTCCGCATACTAATATCTCTACAACCCTAGCGTCACCGAACCTTAAGTGTGTAGACCCTACGGGTTCGGGAGACATGCAGACATGACCGAGACGCCTCTCCGGTCAATAACCAACAGCGGGATCTGGATACCCATGTTGGCTCCCACATGTTCCACGATGATCTCATCGGATGAACCACGATGTCGAGGATTCAATCAATCCCGTATACAATTCCCTTTGTCAATCGGTACGTTACTTGCCCGAGATTCGATCGTCGGTATCCCAATACCTTGTTCAATCTCGTTACCGGCAAGTCACTTTACTCGTACCGTAATGCATGATCCCGTGGCTAACTCCTTAGTCATATTGAGCTCATTATGATGATGCATTACCGAGTGGGCCCAGAGATACCTCTCCATCATACGGAGTGACAAATCCCAGTCTCGATCCGTGCCAACCCAACAGACACTTTCGGAGATACCCGTAGTGTACCTTTATAGTCACCCAGTTACGTTGTGACGTTTGGTACACCCAAAGCACTCCTACGGTATCCGGGAGTTGCATGATCTCATGGTCTAAGGAAATGATACTTGTGAAAAAGCTCTAGCAAACGAACTACACGATCTTTTATGCTATGCTTAGGATTGGGTCTTGTCCATCACATCATTCTCCTAATGATGTGATCCCGTTATCAATGACATCCAATGTCCATGGTCAGGAAACCGTAACCATCTATTGATCAACGAGCTAGTCAACTAGAGGCTTACTAGGGACATGGTGTTGTCTATGTATCCACACATGTATCTGAGTTTCCTATCAATACAATTCTAGCATGGACAATAAACGATTATTATGAACAAGGTAATATAATAATAACCAATTTATTATTGCCTCTAGGGCATATTTCCAACATATAGTTCATCACTAAGTTCTAGTAACTTGGTGAGAGTGACTAGAGAACTTTGTCAATTACTATCTTATCTGGAAGATTAACTCCCACTTGATTCAAGCAATTGTAGTACCCAGACAATCTGAGCACATGCTCACTGGTTGAGCTATTCTCCTCCATCTTGTAGGCAAAATACTTGTCAGAGGTCTCATACCTCTTGACACGGGCATGAGTCTGAAATACAAATTTCAACTCTTGGAACATCTTATATGTTTTGTGGCATTTAGAATGTTTTTGAAGTCCCGGTTCTAAGCCGTAAAGCATGGTGCACTAAACTATCAAGTAGTCATCATACCGAGCTTTGCCAAACGTTCATAACGTCTGCATCTGCTCCTGCAATAGGTCCGTCACCTAGCGGTGCATTAAGGACATAATTCTTCTGTGCAGCAATGAGGATAATCCTCAGATCATGGACCTAGTCCGCATCATTGCTACTATCATCTTTCAACATAGTTTTTCTCTAGGAACATATCAAAAATAAACGGGGAGCTACATCGTGAGCTATTGATCTACAACATAGTTATGCAAATACTATCATGACTAAGTTCATGATAAATTAAAGTTCAACTAATCATATTACTTAAGAACTCCCACTTAGATAGACATCCCTCTAATCATCTAAGTGATCACGTGATCCATATCAACTAAACCATGTCCAATCATCACGTGAGATGGAGTAGTTTTCAATGGTGAACATCAATATATTGATCATATCTACTATATGATTCACGCTCGACCTTTCGATCTCAGTGTTTCGAGGCCATATCTGCATATGCTAGGCTCGTCAAGTTTAACCCGAGTATTCTGCGTGTGCAAAACTGGCTTGCACCCGTTATATGTGAACATAGAGCTTATCACACCCGATCATCACGTGGTGTCTCGGCACGACGAACTGTAGCAACGATACATACTCAGGGAGAACACTTATACCTTGAAATTTAGTGAGAGATCATCTTATAATGCTACCGCCGTAGTAAGAAAAATAAGATGCATAAAGGATAAACATCACATGCAATCAATATAAGTGATATGATATGGCCATCATCATCTTGTGCCTTTGATCTCCATCTCCAAAGCACCGTCATGATCACCATCGTCACCGGCTTGACACCTTGATCTATATCGAAGCACCGTTGTCGTCTCGTCAACTATTGCTTCTACGACTATCGCTTAGTGATAAAGTAAAGCAATTACATGGCGATTGCATTTCATACAATAAAGCGACAACCATATGGCTCCTGCCAGTTGCCGATAACTGTGTTGCAAAACATGATCATCTCATACAACAATTTATATAATCACATCTTGACCATATCACATCATAACATGCCCTACAAAAACAAGTTAGACGTCCTCTACTTTGTTGTTGCAAGTTTTACGTGGCTGCTACGAGGCTTAGCAAGAACCGTTCTTACCTACGCACCAAAAAGCACAACGATTTTTCGTCAAGTTTGCTGTTTTAACCTTCAACAAGGACCGGGCGTAGTCACACTCGATTCAACTAAAGTTGGAGAAACAGACACCCACTAGCCACCTGTGTGCGAAGCACGTCGGTAGAACCAGTCTCGCGTCAGCGTACGCGTAATGTCGGTCTGAGTTGCTTCATCCAACAATACCGCCGAATCAAAGTATGACATGCTGGTAAGCAGTATGACTATTATCGCCCATAACTCTTTGTGTTCTACTCGTGCATATAACATCTACACATAAACCTAGCTCTGATACCACTGTGGGGGAACGTAGTATTTCAAAAAAAAATCCTACGATCACGCAAGAACTATCTAGGAGAAGCATAGCAACGAGCGAGGAGAGTGTGTCCACGTACCCTCGTAGACTGAAAGCGGAAACGTTAAGTAACGCGGTTGATGTAGTCGAACGTCTTCGCGATCCAACCGATCCAAGTACCGAACGCACGACACCTCCGCGATCTGCACACGTTCAGCTCGGTGACGTCCCTCGAACTCTTGATCCAGTTGAGGCCGAGGGAGAGTTTCGTCGGCACGACGGCGTGGTGACGGTTATGATGAAGTTACCGGCGCAGGGCTTCGCCTAAGCACTACGACGATATGACCGAGGTGTGTAACTGTGGAGGGGGGCACCGCACACGGCTAAAACAATCAACTTGTGTGTCTATGGGGTGCCCCCTGGCCACGTATACAAAGGAGGGGAGGGAAGAGGTGGCCGGCCCTAGGGGCACGCCAGGTGTGGGGAATCCTACTAGGACTCCCTAGTCCAAGTAGGATTCCCCTCCTCTTTCCTATTCCTAGTAGGAGAAGGAAGGGCAGGGAGAAGGGGGGAGAAGGAAAGAGGAGGGCGCCGCCCCCTCCTAGTCCAATTCGGACCAGCCCATGGGGGGCGCAGCCACCCCTTGAGGCCCTCCTCTCCTTTCCACTAAAGCCCATTAAGGCCCATTACTTCCCCGGCGAATTCCCGTAACTCTCCGGTACTCCGAAAAATACCCGAATCACTCGGAACCTTTTCAATGTCCGAATATGGCCTTCCAATATATCGATCTTTACGTCTTGACCATTTCGAGACTCCTCGTCATGTCCGTGATCTCATCCGGGACTCCAAACAACCTTCGTTACATCAAATCACATAACTCATAATACAAATCGTCAGCGAACGTTAAGCGTACGGGCCCTACGGATTCGAGAACTATGTAGACATGACCGAGACACACCTCCGGTCGATAACCAATAGCGGAACCTGGATGCTCATATTGGCTCCTACATATTCTACGAAGATCTTTATCGGTCAAACCGCATAACAACATACATTGTTCCCTTTGTCATCGGTATGTTACTTGCCCGAAATTCGATTGTCGGTATCATCATACCTAGTTCAATCTCGTTACCGGCAAGTCTCTTTACTCGTTCCGTAATGCATCATCCCGTAACCAACTCATTAGTCACATTGCTTGCAAGGCTTATAGTGATGTGCATTACCAAGAGGGCCCAGAGATACCTCTCCGATACTCGGAGTGACAAATCCTAATCTCGACCTATGCCAACCCAACAAACACCTTCGGAGACACCTGTAGAGCATCTTTATAATCACCCAGTTACGTTGTGACGTTTGATAGCACACAAGGTGTTCCTTCGGTATTCGGGAGTTGCATAATCTCATAGTCAGAGGAACATGTATAAGTCATGATGAAAGCAATAGCAATAAAACTAAATGATCATTATGCTAAGCTAACAGACGGGTCTTGTCCATCACATCATTCTCTAATGATGTGATCCCATTCATCAAATGACAACACATGTCTATGGTCAGGAAACATAACCATCTTTGATTAACGAGCTAGTCAAGTAGAGGCATACTAGGGACACTATGTTTTGTCTATGTATTCACACATGTACTAAGTTTCCGATTAATACAATTCTAGCATGAATAATAAACATTTATCATGATATAAGGAAATATAAATAACAACTTTATTATTGCCTCTAGGGCATATTTCCTTCATTTGTGCGCCATGAAGGATGTCGCGCACACTGGCTTGACCTAGCTGGGAGCCAGCGGGACCTCGAGGTGGGCATTCTCCAGTTCGGCGGCGGGCAACCACAAAGCTGCCAGTGCGTGGGAGAGGTCATCAGCATGGAGGCCGGTGATGGCGACATGCAGCGCGTTCCCTTGGTGCGTGGTCCGAAGGCGTGCGACATGATTGAGCGCCAGCTCTATGGCGGTGGTGAGCCTGTCGAGAAAGTTGACGGCGACCTCCTAGAACTAGGGGATGAAGTCAGCTTTGAAGAGATCTTTCATCATGCGAGTCATCAGGTATTTGTCCTCACACGTTTGCCTTTTCTTTCCCTTCTGATCCCTCCTTCCTTGATTTCCTTTGTTCCCTCTGAGCATTAGGTCATTGGTTTATGGGTCCAGCTTGTGTGTTAGTTAGGGTGGCCGTGGCCCCACCTTGTTCGGTTGCTGGCCTGCGCTCGTCAGAGTTTGCCGGGTACCTCTCGTGAGGCCTATGCAAACATGTCCGGGAAAGCAAGTCCCTCGCGACCTAGCAAATGCCCGCATCGGGTGCACGGGTATGTGGGTGTACCCTGTGCATGCGAGCTTAGCGGCTTGGCTCATGAAAATTATTACCCACAGAAAAAATAAAGAAGAGAACAAGAAGTAGAACATGAAGTAAATTACTGCCAAGACTACTCACCTTTTCACAAGTGGAGGATTTGAGTACAATTTAAGACTAGTAACTAAGACCTGGTCCATCGGATCGAAACAAATGGATGGAGTCACATAGGGCAAATGAAAGAGCGCCTTCGCTCTCAAAATAAAATAAAGAGTGAATTCCATATTTTACCCCCTAGATATGCATTTGAGACACTAATTACTCGTCGAGTGGAAATTCGTCTAGAATACCATTTTTAGAAACTTTGGACCCTCGTTTTCTGATGTGTGTCGCCATGCCCCCACGCCGTTGGGTAAGGAGCTACCCATATTTAACACCAGAGCACTGGTTGCAGCTCCTTGAGTAGGCCCAGGCAAGGCGGGAAGCCCAGATCACCGCGGGGCTACTTTCGGATGCGATGGATCCGAAGGAGGACTTGGAGGAGGGGGGGATGAGATTGAGGAGTAGGAGGAGGTTGAGGCGGAGGAGAAGCCGAAGGAGGATCTGGGGGACGCTGGGGACACGAATTTGCAGGCGGAGCAGTAGGCCATCCTCGATTCCCTTTGCTCGGAGTCGGATGCGGAGACCAGACGTAGTCGTCGGCAGAAGATGGAGGCGGAGCAAGCTGCGAAAGTCGACCAGATGCTCACATACATGGATGAGGAGGAGCCGGAGCCATCCTACGCGCCAGTCCACCCGGTGCCCAGCACCGACGTCATCGACATCTCCGACGATAAATCATAGCTAGCGTGTCGTAGTACGTAGCTTTATTTTACATGGTTTTGTATGAATCTAGGGGATGAAATATGATAGACTTGGATACAGAGAAGGAAATTTGAGGCGTAACTGGTTACTGTCTGCTGACGCGTTTGTCCGTGTTTACGGGCATTCGATGGATTTCGATTTGCCAAGTCCGACTTTATATGCTCCTAAGAGTGTTCGTACCACCCCGAACATTTACTTACAATGGATTTGGGTGATCCCGTTGAAGTTGGCTTTATAATCGAGCCGAGCTGAACGGGCTGGTGGCTCTGTTCGGCCCCGCTCCTCAAAATCGAGCCGAGCCTGACTCAACTTGAAAGAAAACGAGAACGGAAAGGAAAGCGAGCCTTGGGCTCGGGTCGCTCTGAGCTCGAGCTCGGCTCGGCCAGATCACATGCCTAGCCACAAAACAAGCCGAGTACAGCCCCCGATGCGTCTCTCTCTCTCTCTCTCTCTCTCTCTCTCTCTCATACTCTGTGCCCGTCCCTATCCCGACCCCCGCCGCCGCGCCCGCGCCCTTGCACGGCTTCCGGCCGCCGCTGTTTCTGCCACTCTGCGGTCCTCCGCCGCTCCATCGCAGGGCGGGCGTGACTTTCCCTGCTCGCGTCTACTCGCCATCTCTGGTAGCCACCGCTCCCCGACTGCTCCTCCCCTCTGATCCTCCACCGACAGCCGCTGGTAACGTTGCCGCTGGGTGTGCCGCAGCCCGCAGCCACCGGCGTCTCGCTCCAGGAGATCGATTAAGCTCGGGTTCTGCTGGTTGCCATACTACTCTCCCTACGGCAGATTAGCGTAAGTTGTTTCCCGTAAGTTGCTGTTTTGTGATGATGCAGTGCTACGCTCTGTATCAATTTGGTTGATGGTAAATATTACAAGTAGTTTTTGTTCAGAGATAATTAAAATTCTGCAAGAAAATCTAGTCTTGATATGTTTGATATCTTGTAGCGGTCAGGCTGTTGCAGTCCAGAACCTTAACTTTATGTTATAGAGATAACATGTACAGAGATCAACAAGGCCAGAACATACAAGGATCATAGACTAATCTAAGGTGGGAGAAAAGCAATCCACCTGAGCAACCTGTCTATAAACCTAGGCTTAGCCCTATGCACCACGAGAGATATGTCATGGACAAAATTGCAATGTGAGGTTGTGAAAGACGCCTGAATATGTTTGTAGATCTTGGCATTGTGGATTAGCCAAATATGCCAGCATGCAAGGAAAAGCCTGTTTTTTTTTGTGATAAGAGAACTCCATGTGGTTTTTGATATCTTTAGAGAATCATAGTGGTTTGGTAATAAAGTGATAACCAATGCTAATCATGCGTATTGCTTTGTTGTGATAATTGGTTGATGTTCTTTAGCAATCTGCTCTTGCGATGCTGTGATAATTATGTATTGGGGTCACTTGTTTTGGGGCTTTGCCAAGAGAGCTAAAACCCCCCAAAATGCAGAGCCTCTTATCATTAGACAATATTTTACCCACCACCCAGAAAATTGTTGAAACCAGGAAACTGCTCGGACCCAGTCTTCCGAGCTTCTCGCCTCATCAATTTTAGAAATGCCCGCCGAGTTACAAGGAAATTGCCTCCGTGGCTCCGTATGCCACCGCGTGCCTCCCTATTCCCAAACCCGACCCTGCATGGTTATCTCGTTGTTCTCTCACAACATCACGGGTCTCCTACGCTAGGAGATCGACGCTGCCAAATGCATCCACCTCGTCTCGCTACAGGCTAGCTCGACGTCGTCCCATGTGTTGCCGCTTTCCAGCTTGTCCTCCACCTCCAGTTAGGTGCTGCTTAGCTCGACCTCGGCCTCCAGCTCACTGCCGACCAGCTCGACCGCAGGAAAAAGTTGGTCGAGGGCATGTCTTCTCCTTTATAGATACATGATTGTTTTTGTACCTGGGAATCATACTCATGCTCAAATTAAGCTATTTTCGTTAGAACTTACAAGAATGGCTGTCATCTACTTTTTTTTTTGCATTCGTTCATTTAATTATAGTTTGAAGTCATCTGAATTTGAATTTGGGGGATGTGCCGTCACTGCCATGTGATGTATCTGATTCGCATATGACTGTTAATGCATGTATATTAATGCAGCCTATTGTGCAATCGAAAAGCATGTGTGACGCATGCAACTTATTGCTTACGTCAAAATAGGACACAACTGAAATTCTGTTATGCTGATTTTTTTTTTGCTTCTGCAGTTAAATAATGGAAAAAACGAAATTATCTAACAAAAGGATGTGATTAAAGTTCAGGGACATTGTAGACTTTACATTAGTTAACACAGAAAAGAAGCCTGAATTCTGTAAGCCGAAAAGAAAATGAAAAACAGTTTTTCAGAACTTCCCCCTACTGGAGCTTATTTCCACCGCAATCCATAAGCCTGTTTCTGGAGATGCTTCAGCTCAAAAGAAGTAATCAATGCTGTCTTCTGAGGTTGTGTGCAATGAAGGTTATGTTTCCTTAAATGTTTGCTAATGATGCATTATTCATAGGCAAAGGCTAACCGTCTTGTACGTAGATGCTAAAATATCAATGAAGTTAATGGCAATCTTACTACCAAGTTGACAACGATTCACAATTTGAAACTGAGACAAACGCTGACTGAGCGACTGTGTGTGTCAGTTGTTTCATTTATGGCAACGCACTTGTGTGTCCCATGTTGTTTTTGGAAAAATAAATAAACCAGGAAACAAATATAGGACAAATACATAGTGGTACACGTCATGTTTCAGCAATCACCAAACAAAACAACGAGGAAACCAACCACTTATGTGGTTCTAAAAGTCATTTCTGACACGTGAGTTTCTTATTCTCTTGTCTTAACATTCCGGTTATTCTTTACAGGCTATAAATGGCAGGGAAGCACCGCATAAGTCGCCAGTACTATGAGGAACCACGAGGATTTCGTGATGGTCCTCCTCCTCGACTTGCACGAGAAAGGTCTATCTGACCACGTCGCTTCGAGGGAGAGCTGTCTAGCCGCCGTGATGAGATACGCAGAATCCGTGATGACAACCAACATCTGATGGATGAAATTGTTGGACTCAGGCAAGCAATGTCTCATTTGAAAGAAGATCTCTATTCATCGAGTCAGGCTATACCTAAGCTCCGCGCAGAGAAAGAACTTGAATCGAGGGAGCTGACTCAGAGGAATCTGAAGCTGGAAGCTGAGCTACGCTCTTTAGAACCCCATAGGCAAGATGCCTTGCAGCTACGATCTGAAGCAGGCACGCTGTAGTCTTTGAGGCAAGAGTTGACTGAAAAGGTGCAGGGTCTAGCAAAGGAGGTTGAGCATCAGAAGTCTGAAAAGCAGCGCATACCTGCCATGCTAGCTGAACGAGATGGTCTGCGACAGGAACTAATTCGTACCAGGTATTGAACCATTCTGGTCTGTGTTTCTGGTTTAGTAATCTAAGTTGGTGGCTCAGATGAGGAATTTAATTTTGTATTTTGA
>NC_057796.1:229771700-229774139 GCF_018294505.1 Triticum aestivum | reverse complement strand
TAAGAGTAGCTAACTATTAATATCACCGCAGGGCCGCTCTTGATTATGAAAAGAATGCAAAGGCAGAGCTGATGGCACAGGTGCAGGCAGTGGAGAAGGATCTTGTAACTATGGCTCAGGAGTCTGAGAAGCTTAGGGCTGAGCTTGAGAAGAGAAAGCCACCTAGTAGGTTTTGTTTCCTCACTTGCATCCAAGTCATCGAAATCTGTTGTGGTTAACCTATATCATACCTATAATTTTAGGTTTCAGCGGCCATGGAGCTTACGGACCACCTATGACAACTCTTGGGATGGGCTTGCAAGACATCTACGACAGCGGCTATTCTTACAGAGAGAACCGCTACGGTGCTGGACCATGGGACCCCCCTGGCTATCCGCACCCATGATTTGGGCTTTTGATCCTTGTCAGAGTTCATCACCGTCAGTACTTGTGACAAAGTTCCTATCTTAGCAGTGAAACTTGTGGTGACTGGTGTTTTCGTGGCGGATTTGAGTGTTGCTATAGCTTTGTTGGCAAATGCCACAGCATTGTACCAGCTCTGCTTATATTGCAACATTCTTCAGAAAATCATAACCGTTGTTGAAGGCAATTGATCACACCATAGAAGGGAATATATAATTTGAACTCTAGAAATTGCAACAGGGTGTGAAGCCTTCTGAAGGCAGATTGCTCTTTCGTGACCAGTTTGATGGGGTTGCTACTCTTTTGGTTTGGGTCGAGCTCTTGCAAGCTTCGATTGCATGAGGTGAAATATTATCACCTGCCAAAAATGAGGACTGATGCGTATTCGTGCTTCCTGCATTGCTGCTTTGCTCATGTTGAAGGTGATGAAAAGAATAACAGCAACTCCCTTTGTCATGTCCCGTCTTATTTTTGAATTTTTATTTTACTTTGAGTGGTACTCCAGCCATCCCAATTTACATGTTCGTATTTCGTGATTTTTAATTGACCATTTTGACCGAACTATGAATGTCATGTGTTATAAAAATGTTTCCATTAGGCATTTTGTTGGTACATAACTCATGTTTTATTGGTCGAATTGATTGTCAAACTTGAACCGGAACACGAACCCATATAAACTTCGGACGGAAGTAGTGCGGAGCAACATTATGTTCTAACATAAAAGCAGTTAAGTACTCGTCAACTAGTCAGCCTGTGTTGATCAACATTGTGTTCTAACATGAAAGTGTCATTTTATTTGAATGCTAAGTTTGAGAGTTTTGATCTATTTTATTGCCAGGGTGTGTCCCTAAAGGAGTGGAGAGGGGGATACTGTGCTTTTGACGTTTCTTATATGTCAAAATCTGAATTATATTACACATGTACATGTAAATTTTCATGAAAAAAAGGATAAATTATGTGGCTTGTGTGGGGAAAATAATGCCTTGAAAATTGCCTTTTTAGAGCACTGAGCCAGAATGCTGCCTCTTCCATTGTTCGGGGGTTTGAGGATTTCATGATTTAAATGCAAGAACTGTAACACGTATATAACGCATCTGGTGTGGTGGTATCATAGTACCCTCCCATGGTACTGACCAGGGTTTGATTCCAAGAAGACTTGGTTGCACAACAACTTTTTTTTTTTAAAGCTTGATGCGCACTATGACTGTTTTTTTTTCCAGTGCTGCAGTTTCAGTTTCTATTGGGCTTCACAATAACATGTCCTTTTTGAACATGGAGTTTCTACACTCGAGCTCAAATGCATCCTTGTGAAGAATAAAATAAAAAATAATTTTTCGATAAAGGACATTTCATTGAATAGATATATCGAGATGATACAATCATGTCAAAAGAAAGCCCG
Organism: Triticum aestivum; assembly: GCF_018294505.1. Lineage (NCBI taxonomy): Eukaryota > Viridiplantae > Streptophyta > Magnoliopsida > Poales > Poaceae > Triticum > Triticum aestivum. The sequence continues at coordinate 229,772,338 of NC_057796.1, read as the reverse complement.
GCCTCTGCATAGCTAGATGCACACAGCCAAAAAATCCAGAGCACCCTAAAAATAAAATAATTTGATACAATGCCAAGCAATAAATCGTGTCCAGCCTAAGGAGCGGTAAATCCTATCCGTAAATCACACCGCCATCCATGGGGGTAGAAAACCTCCCTGGCCGTACGCTCCAGCCGTGTAGACGCCATCATAAAAATGTCCCTGTCTTCCGGCTTCTGCAGGATAGACCAAGTACGGAGCCATCGTGTACAAACATGAATAACCTGCATAGGAGATGAGACACATTTATTGTTAAAAACCACATCATTCCTGGTAAGCCACATTGCCCAGCATAAGGCCGCCGCTCCCACAAGAATATGTGCAGAAAATTGTTTATCTATACCCCGTAACCAGTTGCCGAACATATTCCGTGCACTACGTGGTGGATATAAATTCGAAGCTACTTGGACCGTAGCCCAAACTGCCCGAGCGAACTTGCACTCAAAAAATAGGTGTTTGATAGACTCGTCATGTTGGCAAAAGACACATGTCTTGGAGCCATGCCAGTTTCGTCGTGCCAGATTATCTCTAGTTAGGATGACTCCTTTGTTAAGAAACCAGAGGAAAATCTTCACTCTTAGGGGAATTTTTAGCTTCCA
>NC_057796.1:229768566-229769105 GCF_018294505.1 Triticum aestivum | reverse complement strand
TAGTGTCGCGTACAGTATCATCAAGGTCTACTTCAGTCGTGTCTTTAACCAGATGAGAGAGAAGCTTGCCTTCATGATTGGCATCAGCATCCTCATCCTCCTCATATGACACGAGAGGGTCGACAAAGCTCGAAGACTTGGGAGCAACCGTAAGCCGGTCGAACTCCACTTGTTTTAGAGACTTGACCGAAAAATCTATCTCGTTCGCATTACGTCCTAGTGACACCCCAAGTCTAGTGATATTTGAAGATACTTTGGAATTGTCAAAAGACATAAAAGATTTGCGAGAGGAATTACCTTCAAAGTCGAGGTTGCGTGCAGCAGTCCTACGCATAGCCTTCACCATAGTATCCTCGTCGGTGGTTGCTGATCCATCAGTCCCGACATGATGACGCCCGCTACGCCTCAGCGACGAAGGAGTAACATCGATCTCGGAGCCCGTCTCACTGACGAAAGGCGGTGTAGACGGGTTAGGTGATGAAGGAGACTGCAAGGGCTGCACCTCGCCCTCCACCTTGGCGATCGCCTCAGCCGCCAAC
>NC_057796.1:229766412-229767880 GCF_018294505.1 Triticum aestivum | reverse complement strand
GCAGAAGCACCTCCTCACTTGGGAATGACATGAGAAAGGCATTCTGACCATGTGGTATGGCCTCCCAAGTCCACGCTTGCTGGCACTGAGCAATCTTGGCAACCTCTGCCTCCACAATACTGGAAGTGATAGAGCCACCGGAGATCGTGACTAGCGCTGTTGGGGAGACTTGTGGTGCTAGATCCTCCCTACAGACATTGTCAGGCATCTGGAAAAAAGCCATGTTCTCAGTACCATATCCACAGAGCATCGCCACCGGCTTCGGCATCTTGAGAGCAGGGCACCGACGCATGGTCATCGGATGATTCGTCTTATTACATATAAAACAGAATTGTTGTGTCACACAGTCCTCAGCAGTATGCCCTGCAGATTGACATTTAGTGCACCACACCTTTTTAGTTGTTGTTGTAACTCCAGCAGGCACCGAAGATTGAGGCAAGGTTGGTGTATTGCTCTGCATGAGAACCATCTGCCCGCCTCCCCCAGGCAAGTTTGGCGTGGAGGCAAAGACAGGTGCCGCACTCTGTTGCCCTTGCATAGTCATAGGGACAAATGGGTTCGGAGTAGACGACGCTGCTCCCTGCTGGAACTTAGGACGGCCGCCCTTGCCGCCCTTCGGTTTGCGCGGACGAGCAGCAATAGCGGGACTGGAGGTAGCAGACTTGAATGCCGGCCCAACATTAAAAGCGGCGACCGGTTGCATACCGGCTGGAGCACCAAGCTGCTGCCCTTGATTACTCACCTGTTGAAAAACAGGCACTGCGAGCTGCTGATGTTGCTGCACAAGGCCACCCGAAGGTTGAAGCATATATGCCTGCTGTGGGTTGCTGATGAACTGCTGCTGGAACGGCATCTGATATACTTGATGTTGATTCACTGGCGGCTGATAGACGACCTGCTGCTGCTGCGCCGGCGCCAAGGATCCCGCCGGTGCGTTTGGTTGCGTTGGCTGGACCGGTAGATATACCCCTGGAGAGAAACCCGGAGCCCCTCCGGACGGGCTGGGATCGGACGGCTGCACGGGTCCAGGAGGAGGGCGGGCATGGTGGCCGGAGTTGGAACCGGGCGGCGCGGCCGGATTGCCTCTCGTCATAGCAGGGGAGCGGACGACGGCCGCAAAGGAGCGAAAGAAGTTAGGTTTCGCAGCGCTCCCCGTCCGGTTCCACAAGTGCCCAAGCCAACGGTTCAGATTGACTATCCGAAGTGGACGCCTATGATGTGTCATGTCCTCATCCTGGTGTGGTCCCGCCGTGAACTCCGGATCGGGAACGGTACTCGTGCACAACGAGGCCCCCCGCACTGGCATCGGAGGAGTGAACGCCGGCGAACAGTTTCGCGGCCCTACATTGTCTTCGCCGCCGCAAGCATGCGGTAACAGATCACCGAGCGTCCGGAGAGGTGAAGCTCTAGGCGGAGGGATCGGCCCAATCCACGGCTTGACGAGCGACCCAGACCGGGCCGGCACCCC
>NC_057796.1:229765422-229765850 GCF_018294505.1 Triticum aestivum | reverse complement strand
ACGACGCCTCGCCAAACCGCCGCCGGCAGCTTTGGTGAAAACTGCGGCCCACCCGCCTTGGAGTTTGCCGCTTCCATCTTCGAGTTCAAACCCGTGCGCTCCTCAGGCCCGGAAGAGTTGGAGTTCACCGGCGCCACCTTGGGTTGCAGATCTCCACTCGCCTCCGACCTGCACACATGAGAAAACTCACCTGTCCGTCGAGACGACGGTCTCTCCCATACCCTCGACGCCGGCGTCGGGTAGCCGATATCCGCCCAGAATTCGTTGGCCAACTCCTCGTCGGTCTTTCTCCGACGTAACGCGGTAGGCGGCGCTGAAGAATCCACAACGGCTGAGCCATCCTCCTCTTGTGACGCCACGTCCGCATCGGTCATCTCCAGACACGAGAACCTGGATCCTGACCTCGCCGGCGTCGCCGGCGACCAACC
>NC_057796.1:229756981-229764562 GCF_018294505.1 Triticum aestivum | reverse complement strand
TTCTTTTAGCACAGATTTTTTTTTTGGGCTTGACACTAACATGTCTTTTGGCCATGAAATTTCTACACTCGAGCTCAAATGCATCCCTTTCTTTTTTTTGAAATAGAGCTCAAATGCATCCTTGTGAACAATAAAAAATAGTAAACAAATTCAAAAATTTCTGATTTTTTGGCAACAAACATTGTTGGATTATCTTCGGGCGTGCAAAATTTCATGATGAAATAACGTCTGTGGAGCTCTGGGCAAAAATAATAAAATTGATTCTCCAAAAAGACTATTTTTTAAAGCATTTCTTGACTATTTACTTTGTTATTTTTTTCGTAGACATCCACAGATGTTATTTCATCACGAAAATTTACACCCAGGAAGAAAACTAAGCAATGTTTCTTGTAATAAGAATCAGTTATTTTATATATTTTTCTTGTTCACACATGAGCATTTGAGCTACTTTTCTGGAGAAGTTTTTTTTAATTATCCAGGTTCTATTCCCTGGATGTGCAACTTTTCTTTTTAGAAGTTTGAAGCGCTAATTTTACTTTTTCCTTGTGTATAGGCAGTTTCTATTGGGATTCATACTAACATATCCTTTTTGGACATGGAGTTTCTAAACTCGAGGTCAAACGCATCCTTGAGAAGAATAAAAAAAATAGTAATCAAATTCAAAAAACCTGTTTTATTTTGGCAACAAATTTTGTTGAATTATCTTCGTGCGTGCAGAATTTCATGATGAAATAACGTTCCGGAGCTCTGGAAAAAAAGATGCTCTGGAAAGACTTCGTTGCACAATTTTTTTTGAAAGCTTGATGCGCACTATGACTGTTTCTTTCAGTACAAGCAGTTTCTATTGGGCTTGACACTAACATGTCTTGAACATGGAGTTTTCTACACTCGAGCTAAAATGCATCCTTGTGAAGAATGAAATCGAAAATAATAGTTAACAAATTAAAAAATCTGCTTTTTGGCAACAAACATTGTTGAATTAGCTTCGTGCTTGCAAAATATCGTGATGAAATAACGTTCGTGGAGCTCCGAGAAAAAACAACGAAAGTGATGCTCTTTTTGGAAGGGGGGGGGGGATTGAAGCTTGATGCGCTACTATTAGTGTTTCTTTCAGCATAGGAAGTTTCTATTGGACTTGACACTGACATGTCCTTTTTGACATGGAGTTAACTACATCGAGGTCAAATGCATCCTTGTGAAGAATAAATAAAAAAATTGTAAAAAGTTGAAAGAAAAAAAATCAGTTTTTCTTGCAACACTTTGTTGAACTATCTTCGTGGGTGCAGAATTTCATGATGAAATAACGTTCATGGAGCTTTGGGCAAAATAACAAAATCGATGCTTCAGAAAGACTTGGATTTTTTAAAAGCTTGATGCACACTATGACAATTTCTTTCAGTACAGGTAGTTTCTCTTGGGCTTGACACTAACATGCCCTTTTTGAACATGAAGTTTCTACACTCGAGTTCAAATGCATTCTTCTGAAAAATGAAATCAAATACAATAGTAACAAATAAAAAAAATTGGCAACAAATATTGTTGAATTATCTTTGTGCGTGCAAAATAACGTTCGTGGAGCTCTAGAGAAATTTGGAAGAGCCCTATGCTTGCGTTGGTTATGGATGGCTTGGAAGAGCCCGGAAAGACCTTGGGGTCGGCTCTAAAAGTTGCCCAGTGATGCATCTGACCGCGCCTGTTCGCGTCAGCGACCAAGATTGAAGTTGGAGACGGAAGAACATCAAGCTTCTGGCGTTGCTGTTGGATCAGCACGGAGACGCTGGCTACTCTTTTCCCAAAGACATGCAAGAGATGCAGAAAGAAGAACAGAACGGTCCAGGATGCCCTTTGCCAAGACAACTAGGTGAATGATATCACGGGAGGTAACTATATGGAAAAGGTTGATGAGTTCATCATGCTATGGAGGCTCACCCGTAACATCTATTCTAGCCTAAGTGAGACCACACCTGACGAGATCAGTTGGAGTTTAAATGCCCCATGAGAATATACAACGAGATCCGCCTACTTGATGCAGTTCTAGGGGCCTATGTCCTCAAACTTCAAGAGCTTGTTCTGGTCTGCTTCTGCACCAGGGAAAACTAAGCCGCCCGACTGCTCATGCAAAACAGACTTTGGTGCAACAACATGCTCAAGAGAAGAGGATGGATCAACGGTTATTTCCGTCCCCTATCCATGCGCAGTTTGGAAAACTCTTTCCATCTGTTATGGGAATGCCTGACCGCAAGAGAGGTATGGCATAATGTTTCTCTCGGGCCTTGCTGCAGCACCTCAACCTTGCAAAATTGGCCTCCTACTGCTAATTCTGTCCAGCAGGCAACAGTAGTGATCAACTCTGCCGCCCCATCCCCAGAAATGAAAAGATTAAAGACTATGCTAATGCTGGTAGCCTCGCACTTGTTGAGTGAGCACAACGAGAGATGCTTCCATGATAAGTGCTCCACGGTCAGTTCGACCATGGTCAGAGTTGAACGCGACAAAGATCATTGGTTTCTCGCAGGGATGCGATGCCTGCCACCTGGGTGATCCAGGATGCGATATTAGCATTGTTCTGGCCTTGTTTCTTGGGTCGGTATTTTTGTTTTAACTCGGCTAACTCCCACGTTGTTGTGATCACTTGATCATAGTAACCTCACCTATGTCCGCTTCTTCCTGCTTAATATACGAAAGCCAGCAGATTTCTGGATCTCTCTCTCTCTCTCTAAAAAAAATTAGCCTCCGTGCCTTTAAAGGAGTTAACCTGAACCTGCAAGTTATTTGAAAATTTTGGGTGGGTTTGAGCTCAATCCGACACACCCACTAGCTCCTCAATATGCGAGATGAAGATGAGAGCGTTATGATTAGACTCACCAGTGTCTTGGGATAAAATCATGTTTAATATCGTATCTTTGTGAAAATTGACTGACATAAGAATAAGAATGATCGGAAGTACAATACAAAATAGTCGTGCATCTCTAATACTTGACCAACGTGCGTGAAATCTTTGGCCAAAAAGGGACTGTGAAACACATAGTGTATGGTTTGCTTGCTTGAGAGCAGGGGCGGACCCAGGAACAAAATTGAGAGGGGGCAATAATGTATGGCCATATTCAAGAATTAAGAAGGCAGTCATCCATATAAATTGAAACCTAGGGACAATCACTTCATTCTCCATGAGATGACCAAATTCATGAAAGAAAAAACTATCAATTTGAAACAAAATGACTTACATCGGTATGGCAATATCTTGTTCCGAAGTTGCATAAGAGAACATTGATGCATTGCCTAACAATCTAACCTACAACCTGAAAGAAGAAAAAATCTTTATCAAACGAAGGGAGAATGAAAATATTTAAGGATGCCTTTATACAAGTGAAAAAGAGCGTTGTAACAGGGGTGCCTTTATACAAGAGAATGAAAATATCAAGAATGTGGCATCCCAGTCCATGCCCAGAAACAAGGGATGAACAGAATTGCTTGCCTTGTAACAGGGGTCAGTAGCTTGCCTTCTCTCGAACTATTTGTATAATTTGCTTAGATTCTGTTCTATTTAATTGTTAGTGTCACTAACTTGCTCTAAAAGAGCCCCGCTTCGGTACACCCTCCTCACAAAACGTATAAAGGGCAATATAGACTTTTCATGAATTATACGGTCGTCTGTTGTATACATATCAATTAATGTATGTAATATTTTTTTTAGGTGAATGTACGTAATAGTTCAGTTTTCGGTAAAAGTGGCGACCAAATGGGCCGGGCCAATGCAAGTGCTGAGCAAATGCAGGAATTTCGTGAAAAATATAAAACCACATGTAGCAGGAGTCGAAACCCAACATAGCCATGCATGCTAACGATACTAGCCAGACGAGCTAGCCACTGACGACGGCTTAAAAGCAGCCCTAAAGTTTAAAGTACCAATTAAAATGGCAGGTCCTTTTTTTAATTTTTATTATTTCTTGAAAAATGTGAACCAAATTTCTTGGAAATACGAACATGTTTTGAAATCATAAAAAAAATCGAATATTCTTTTCTTAAATGCGAACATTTTCTTAGTGTACGGTGAACTTTATTCAAATACACACTGAACATTTCTTAAAATATATGCTGAACTTTTTTGAAATGCATGCTGAACAAAATTTCTATACATGAAGAACATTTTTTTATGAACAGTGAACATTTTCCAATATATGTTGAACATTTTTCTTCAATACGGTGAACTATTTTAAGATGATGTTTTCTGAAAAATGAACAAAATTGGAATTTTGAACTTTTATTGGAATTTGAAATTCCAATTTTTTTGAAACATGAATAATTTTGAAAAACATGATTTTTTTGAAGACATGAACAAAATTAGGAATTTCAAACATGTTAGAAAATTCTAAACATTTTTTGAAAATTTTGAATTTAGGAAAAACAAAAAGGAAACAGAAAAAAGAAACAAAATAAGGTAAGGAACAAGGTGTGAGGTGACGACCGGGGTCCAAAAATATCTAGACGACGACGAGGAATGGAACAAATGGACAAGAGAAGTCTGGACATGATCGTCAATGATGCCCTCAGATCTTTACACATTTTTGTACGAATCATTGACGCCACATGCCGATCCTATCTAGCATAAACAAGCAAATTAAAAAACTGGGGTAGAACCATGTTAAAAGTCTCCAAAATCTGATATTTCAATATAAGGTCTACTAAATGGGGTAATATGTGTCACAAATGTACAACTATAGGGTAAAAGGTGGAATTCACTCCAAAATAAATTATATAGGCAAAGTGTTTTACATGGAACCATATGACTATATGATTCATCAACTGGGAACATCCGTGATGCACAAAAACCAAGCGAGAGATAACACGGTTTAGTTGAACCAAACATCCATGTAGCGAGACAAGCTGTCCGACATAGTTGCGTCATCCATGCATATAAAAGTACTTCCAATGGGCCTGGGGAAGGAACGATACAACCCCTCAGGTCGCTCCCGCGGGCAGCCAAGGGGTGAACCCTAGTCGCCGCCAGTCAAAGCCCTTCCTCTTCTCCTCCCCTCGCCGCTGTCGGCGGATGCTGCCTGGGCAAAGCCTACGCGGCTCGGGCCCACTCCTGTGACTAACGCGCGGGCCCATGTAGACTATTAGGTGGGCTTTCTGGTTTTGAGAACATTCTAAAAAGTTTCCCTAGGTTTTCCGGCCGGTTTTATTTGTTTTTTCGAAGGTCTTTTTGCCATTTTATTTTGTTAAATAAATATATTTGTATTTTCTTCAAATTAGTGATTTTATAGAATGCATGAACTTTTCTTTAGATTGACAATGTTTTCCAAAATTCATGAACATTTTCAAATTCACGAACATTTTCAAATTCATGAATATTATTTCAAATTCTCATGTTTTTAAAAAACATGTAATATTTTCTAAATTTACAAACAGTGCATCCGGACGATATGGACCGTCCGTCGGAGCGAATTCGATGGTCCAGATCCGATGCAATACGCCGATGTCACGTGTATTATATCAGACCCCGAGGGGCATTTTCGGGAGAAAAAATATTTCGAACTGATCAGATTTTTCCCTCCCAAATATTTCGAGGGTATTCTCGGTATGAATTTCAGGGCTATTTTCGGTTCAATTTTTATCCCGTTCGCTAGGGTTTATTCCTCGCCGCCACTAGGGTTTTAATCCTCGCCGGCAGGATCTAGCCATGCGTCGCGGCCCCTCCTTCCCTACACCCCAATTCCCTCGCGATCTCGCATCACCTTTTCAACGAAGAACACGAGAGGAGGCGCACTTCCCTCCCCGCGGCGGCCGCTGGCGAAGATTCGGCGCCATCCCACCTCCCAGTCCTCCATGCAGGTGCCTATAGCCACAAGGTTATAGGCAACCTCTTTCCCACACCCCAATTGGTTGTTTGTGTCCTCTACGCCTCTCCGCCATGGCCGCAGCTTTGATCTGGCCATGCATCTCGTCGGAAGGCAAGGTGGTTGGGTATGGATCATGTTCTGCGAGACTAGATGAAGCGGGCCGCCGGCCTGGACGGCCAGCCCCATTTGTCCAGCCCCGACTACAAGATCTACGAACGTTCAATCGTTGCATTCATACACTTATACATTCATTCAACATGTATTCTTTCAATTTGGCTGATAGGTGAGATTTGGAGATCAATAGAGATGATAAGCTATTAATTTTGGACTGTACTATAAACAATTCATAGTTTATGTTGCTCAATATTTATGATGCTCGCTTCTTCTTGTGCAATTGCTGGACTGGGATCAACAGACTTGGCATGTGCTTTATAAGAAAAATTAGATTCACATGGGATATCCACCGTTTGAAGTTTGGTGTTAATTCTTATTATGATGTTTTAGCCTTGTTAAAGGGAGAGTAATGATCCTCGCAAAAAGCAGAGAGAAAGGAATGACCATTCGATTCTTCCATATGTTGCATTTCATTCTTCCGTGTTTAGTTATGTCCAATATTTGTTACATGCACACACTTGACAAGGTTAGTACAAGTAGTAATCTTTCCTCTGTTTTGCAGGGCTATGACAGAACATGTTATGTGATTCCCTGAGGCAGGATGGATGTACCATGGCCACCCTACTGTGCTCCTGAAGGTGATCCCTTCAATTCAGTGCACATCCTACCATGCCACACCATGATCGTTGCAGCACCTGCAGAGGCCCCCTATGGTACATGATTTACTCTGGTTATCCTGATGCTCTTCTTTTTTGGCTTTGCGGCCTGCCTATGAGACATTGACTGTGCCGTTTTCTAGGATTGCGTGTTGATTCATGCAGTATTTTTTCTTCTGTTGTGAGGCTATGCTCATGCTCGTACCTTTTTCTCTCGTATGAAAATAGACATGTGTAACACCCCGCATGTAACTTGCCATATTTGTAACTCCGACTCTTGCCATTTTCGGCTTTGTGTTATGAGATTCCCTCCGTGGTCGGGTTTTGTTTTTCGTTTTGCATTTTGTCATGTCATGCATTTTCATATCATGTCATCATGTGCATTGCATTTGCATACGTGTTCGTCTCTTGCATCCGAGCATTTTCCCCCTTGTCCGTTTTGCAATCCGGCGCTCCTAGCTCCTCCGGTGCACCCCTCTTGTTTTCTTTCGTGTGCGGGTGTCAAACATTCTCGGAATGGACCGAGACTTGTCAAGTGGCCTTATTACACTACCCGGAGACCACCGGTCAAGTTTCGTTCCATTTGGTACTCCAACGGTTAACCGGGCATCCGCAAAGTCCATTTGAGTGTCCAGCAAACCCCCCCCTAAAAACCAGCCCAAAACCCACCAAACTCTCTTCCATGCTCTAGGTCGTTCGATCACGATCGTGTGGGCAAAAACCGCACCTCATTTGGACTCTCCTAGCTCCCTCTACCTATAAAACTCCATCCCCTCCCGAAAACGAATCGCAGATCAAACCCTAGCGTCTTCCACCTCGCGCCGCCGGACAAAGTCCGCCCGCGCCGGACACGTCCGCCCGCGCCGACCGACGAATCCGGCGCTGACACTTGTCGCCGCCGCCCTCTCCACCGCGCCGGCCCGCGGAGCCCAGGGAGGGCCCGCGCGAGCCCGCGTCTGCCCCGCCGC
>NC_057796.1:229746938-229756644 GCF_018294505.1 Triticum aestivum | reverse complement strand
GCCCCGCCGTCCTCTCTCCCCGCGCCGAGGCCCGCCGTCTCCTTCCTCCCGTCGCCGGAGACGAGCGCCACCGGAGCCCCATCGCTAGATCCGATCGGGGTACTGTAGCAGGTTGACCCGAACCCCCCCCCCCAAATTCCTAAGTCTGCGCGATATGTGCACTTGTTCCTCGTGGCATAACTCACTGTGCATAGTTTCGATTCCCGCGTGTAATATGTCAAATTGTTCGTCTCGTGATGTTCTACATTTTGTTCAATTGCACTATGTTCAGTAGAGGTCATCTTGATGCCCAAATCTCTGTTGCAAGAGGGCTAGTTGCTGTTATCTTCTGGTTCTTAGCAGAATTTGGAGATTTGTCATTTTTGTATCATTTAATCTGTGCATCTTATGGGCATGAGCTTTACATGTGTTTTGAATTATGCCATGCCATCTTTCCAATGGTGTATGCCATGTATTTTTGTGATCTCTGTGGTGACTAGCACAAGCATGCAAAGTAGGCTCCGTAATGTTTCTGATTTCAGGGACAGTGATTTCTCCACGTCCTTGTCTGCTGTTATTTTGTTGCCATGTAAACTTGATGCTACAGAGAGATCCATGCATAGTTTGGAGATATTCAGTAAGGATGTTTTGTAGCTATAGTTGTAATTGATCGATTCCTGCCCGTGTTTGCAATTATGGGGTACCATAGCATGACTCAATCTTGCTCTACTTTTGCTATAAAATATTTCTGGCAGATACTTAACATGATATGCAATTTTGCCAAGCTTATTATAGTTGATCCATACATGCTATGCTTTTGTTCTTGCCATGGATAGATTCATAAACATGCCATCTTGCTGTAGGTATGCTTGTTTTGTCATGCATTGCTTTGTGGTGAGTGCATCAAGCTCACCAACATGCCTACATATTATTGTTTCTGCCATGCTCTGTTTTCTGGCAGTCTGGAACCTGATAACGAAACGTGCTATGTTTACATGCTTGCCATCATATCTTTTGGTCCTTTTTGGCTTATAGTCAGTAAGGGACTTTTGTCATATGCATTTAGTAGAACACTGCCATGCCTTGTTTTGCTATGTTAAGTTCCTGTAGCATGTTGATTTCGTGCTCTGAACATTGCTACCTGATGCTGTTTTCTGCCATGTCCATTTTTCACCAAGTCTGTGATCCTGTTATCTTTTGCACTTTTTCCATGCTTGTTTGAGCTTGGTATGTTGTGATCTAGCCGTAGCTCAGTGTTCATATTTTGTCAAACATCTCCTGTAGATTACTGTCATATGCTTTGTTGCTACGTTGGAGTGCTGTAGCATTGTTGCTTGTTGCATTTTAAGTGCTATCATGCTGTTTATCGCAGATTCACGTCACTCTTGTTTTGCTTGCCATTTGCAAACCGTGCATCCGATTCCGGTGATCTTTATATCGATTTCGACCGAAATCATCTCATCTTTCCAGTGGCATGCTTGGTTTGCAAATTTACTGCTTTGTTCATCATTTTCCTTCCGGAGCACGCATATGCATAAAATATCATATCTTGCATATCATACATGTTTTGCATCATGTTGCTTGTGCATTTCTCGTTGTTGATTGTGGTTCCGTTTGTTTGTGTTCTTGTCTTGGGTAGAGCCGGGAGACGAGTTCGTGAACGAGGAACCTGTTGAGTACGCTTACGAGGATCAAGTTTTCGACAACTCTGAGAACCTTGCAGGCAAGATGACCACCCCTCGAAATCACTTCTATCTTTGCTTTGCTAGTTGTTCGCTCTATTGCCATGCTGCGCTACCTATCACTTGCTATATCATGCCTCCCATATTGCCATGTCAGCCTCTAACCATTCTTTCCTAGCAAACCGTTGTCTGGCTAAGTTACCGCTTTTGCTCAGCCCCTCTTATAGCGTTGCTAGTTGCAGGTGAAGTTGAAGTTTGTTCCATGTTGGAACATGGATATGTTGGGATATCACAATATCTCTTATTTATTTAATGCATCTATATATTTGGTAAAGGGTGGAAGGCTCGGCCTTATGCCTGGTGTTTTGTTCCACTCTTGCTGCCCTAGTTACTGATATACCGGGATTATGTTCCTTGAGTTTGCGTTCCTTACACGGTCGGGTGATTTATGGGATCCCCTTGACAGTTCGCCTTGAATAAAACTCCTACAGCAAGGCCCAACCTTGGTTTTACCATTTGCCACCTAAGCCTTTTCCCCCGGGTTTTCGCGAGCCCGAGGGTCATCTTTATTTTAACCCCCCCGGGCCAGTGCTCCTTCGAGTGTTGGTCCGAACCGAGCAGCCTGCGGGGCCACCTCGGGGAAACTCGAGGTCTGGTTTTACTCGTAGCTTGACTTATCCGGTGTGCCCTGAGAACGAGATATGTGTAGCTCCTATCGGGATTTGTCGGCACATTCGGGCGGCTTTGCTGGTCTTGTTTTACCATTGTCGAAATGTCTTATAAACTGGGATTCCGAGACTGATCGGGTCTTTCCGGGAGAAGGTTTATCCTTCGTTGACCGTGAGAACTTATGATGGGCTAAGTTGGGACACCCTTGCAGGGTATTATCTTTCGAAAGCCGTGCCCGCGGTTATGAGGCAGATGGGAATTTGTTAATGTCCGGTTGTAGAGAACTTGTCACTTGACCCAATTAAAATGCATCAACTGCGTGTGTAGCCGTGATGGTCTCTTCTCGGCGGAGTCCGGGAAGTGAACACGGTCTGAGTTATGATTGACGTAAGTAGGAGTTCAGGATCACTTCTTGGTCATTGCTAGATGACGACCGTTCCGTTGCTTCTCTTCTCGCTCTCTTTTGCGTATGTTAGCCACCATATATGCTTTTGCCGCTGCAGCTCCACCTCATTACTCCATCCTTTCCTACAAGCTTAAATAGTCTTGATCTCGTGGGTGTGAGATTGCTGAGTCCCCGTGACTCACAGATTCTACCAAAACAGTTGCAGGAGCCGACGATGCCAGTGCAGATGATGGGGTCGATCTCAAGTGGGAGTTCGACGAGGGACGTGGTCGTTACTATGTGTCTTTTCCTGATGATCAGTAGTGGAGCCTAGTTGGGACGATCGGGGATCTAGCATTTGGGGTTGTCTTATTTTCATCTGGATTTTGACCGTAGTCGGTCTATATGTTTGTATTTTGGATGATGTATGAATAATATTTATGTATTGTGTGAAGTGGCGATTGTAAGCCAACTCTTTATCCCATTCTTGTTCATTACATGGGATTGTGTGAAGATGACCCTTCTTGCGACAAAACCACTATGCGGTTATGCCTCTAAGTCGTGCCTCGACAGGTGGGAGATATAGCCGCATCGTGGGCGTTACAAGTTGGTAATCAGAGCCATCCCCGACTTAGGAGCCCCCTGCTTGATCGAATCGCTGGCGTTGTTGAGTCTAGAACAAAAAATGTTTTGAGTCTTAGGATTATATATATCGGAGAGTAGGATTCTTTTTACTCCTCAGTCCCTTCGTCGCTCTGGTGAGGTCTCCTGACGTAGAGTTTTGACTATTCTCTCCTCAAATTTCACTAATTTTTTTTAAGGATCACGCGGGTATCTTGGAATCGTTCCGATGGTTTTGTGACGAGAACATTGTTCTTGGTGCCTCCTGACATTTAGGGGTTGTGGCAGTGTCCCGGGGAGTTGAGCTCCGAGGTGTTGTCGTCACAATTTTATCGTTGCAGTTCTGGAATACCTAAGTTTCGCCGACATCGAAATCTCTTTTATGCAGTTGTTGGTGAGATCACCTCGACGCCACCCAGTACTGGGGCGGGAGTTCAGGAGTATTGCCATAACTTGTATAACGGATGTTTTTCGAAGGTTGAGGTAAACGATTTCCGAAGGTTTCTTGGTTATGTGTTGACGGATGGATACAACTGGATCTAGGGATTGCTAGTTTGGGTGATATATTTTGTGTCCCCTGTATCCCCAACACCAGATTGCATAACCAGAAAGTTTCGGGAGTTTATAAGTGGGAATTCTAGTAGCCTTAGGATATCTTTCCGACAGACGCATGATATGAGATTGGGGTTCGACGTCTAGTGGTCCGCCTGTACACGGTTGATTTTACAGTGGTCTCGTAGTGTCTTAAAGAGTCCATGGCTATGCCGACTCGGGGACGCTTCGTATGTCATGTGCACAGCCTTGTACATGATGGTGCTGTACGATTGAGCCTGTGTGGGCCCCACCACGAAAACTTCGGATGAAATATCTATCATATGTTTGTTCCGGCTTATTCCGCAAGCCAATACTTTGTTTTGTTTTCAATTGTGGTATTCGAGTTTGCTTCGAAGTCATATGTTGATTCCATATCTTTTCTAAGTGGCTTCTCAACTTATGGAAGTGTGATGATTTACTACGGAATTCATTCGTTCATCTTTGTTCGAATGTTTATTGTGAAGACTATATGTTGCAATTTCTATCCGTTGATTCTACTTATCTATTTGTCTATCAAGATGCTAACGGATGTCACCCTCTTCAGGATGGCTCCGCCAACGCGTCAGAATCCGGATCGCAATGAAGGGAGTCAAGCGAACCCTCCGCCACCACCTCCGCCTCCGGAGGCATAGCAAGCTATCATGGCAGCCACCAACGCCAATGCTCAGATGATTCTGCAACTCTTGCAAGAACATACTCAAGGGCAAGGCAATCAAGGCAATCAAGGTCAAGGCAACAATCAGCCTAACTTCGCTACACTCAACCAGTTTCTCGCAAATCAGCCCAAGTCTTTCAGCTACTGTGCCGAGGCCACGGATGCCGATGATTGGCTCGTGGACATCAACAAGCATTTTGAATGTAGCAATGTCAGGCCTGAGGACTATGTCAAGTTCGCTTCTTTCCAGCTCAAGGACCAAGCTGCTGATTGGTTTCAGCAATACGAAGATTCCAGAGGAGGTCGTGTGATCACTTGGACTGACTTCTGTCGGGACTTCAAAGCGCACCACATTCCACAAAGTGTTGTTGAGAGCAAGCGTGAGGAGTTCCGCAATCTCAAGCAAGGCAACATGTCTGTGTATCAATACAACATCCAGTTTCAGAAACTTGCTCGCTTCGCTAAACAAGACGTTCCTGATGAGTAGAGCATGATTTATCACTTCAGAGGTGGCCTTAAAGAGGATATGCAGTTAGCTCTCGTTCTTGTTGAGCCTACTCAGTTTGATCAATTCTACAATATGGCACTGAAGCAAGAGTCTGCTCAGCTCAAGTGTGAGGCTTCTAAGAAGAGAGTCAGAGACGCAGTTCAGTCTTCTTCTTCCTCACTTGTGGCAGCTAAGCAACAGAAGTTCTGGTTGCCTCCTCCTCCTCCGTTTCGTCAGCCTTACCAGCAGAAGAACAAAGGTGGCCATGGTTCTTCCAACTCTTCCAACTCTGGCTATCAGAACAAGTCTCAGAATCAAGCTCCAAAGTCCAATGCTCCTTATCACCGTCCACTCTCAGAGGTGACTTGCAACAAATGTCAGCAGAAAGGTCACTATGCTAACAAATGCTTCAACCAAAGGCGTCTTCCTCCTCCTCCTGTCAGATCTTCCAGCAATGCAGTGGTCAAGCATAATCCAAAGTCTGCAAAGGTGAACATGATGAATGCAGCTCAAGCGGAGGAATCTACTGATGTGATAATGGGTAATCTCTCAGTTAATGATATTCCTGCAAAAGTTCTTTTTGATACTGGTGCTTCGCTTTGTTTCATGTCAAGACCATTTTTTGCCAAGCATGAATTCACTTGTTCTCATCTGAGTAAACCCATGGATGTCGTTTCTCCGGGTAAACGTTTGAGTTCTAGTATGATGGTTCCGGATGTTTCCATCAAGATGGGTGACTATGAATTCCAGTCTTCTCCAATTGTTCTTGGTGACTCGGATATTGATCTAATTCTCGGGATGGACTGGCTTTCTAAGCACAAGGCTCAACTTGATTGTGCTGCCAGGGAAATTCAATTGACACACTCTTCTGAGGATGTGATTATTTATGCCGCTCGTGATGAAACCATTCGGTTTTTCTCTCTCAATGAGAAGGGCGAATTGAATGCCATCTCTCAGATTCCAGTCGCTTGTGAGTATCAAGATGTCTTTCCAGAAGAGCTTCCGGGTATGCCTCCTCATCGCCCAGTTGAGTTCGTTATCGAACTAGAGCCTGGCACTGAACCCGTTTGCAAGCATCCATACAAGCTTGGACCAAACGAGCTGAAGGAATTGAAGAAACAGCTCGATGAACAAGAGCGTCTGGGTTTGATCAGACCGAGTTCTTTTCCATGGGGTTGTGGTGTTCTTTTTGTCAAGAAGAAGGATGGCACGGACCGACTTTGTGTCGACTACCGTCCATTGAACAAGAAGACAATCAAGAACAAGTATCCACTTCCCAACATCAATGAGCTATTCGAGCAACTCAAAGGTGCTAAAGTATTCTCCAAGCTTGACCTTCGTATGGGTTATCATCAGATTCGCATTCGTGAAGAAGATATTCCCAAGACAGCATTTAGAACAAGCTTTGGTTCTTATGAATATACTGTCGTGTCTTTCGGCCTTGTCAATGCTCCTCCAGTTTTCTCTCGGATGATGAATTTCATATTCAACCCTTACACCAATGAATTCGTCCTGGTGTATCTCGATGATATCTTGGTCTTCTCCAAGAATAAGAAGGATCATGCCAAACATTTGCGATTGGTGCTCGACAAGCTCAGAGAGTATCAATTCTATGCAAAGTTCTCTAAATGTGAGTTTTGGCTTGATGAAGTTCTTTTCCTTGGTCACATCATCTCTGCTAAGGGCATCGCTGTTAACCCCGAGAAGGTGTCCGTAATTGTGAATTGGGAACCTCCTCAGAATGTCAAGCAGCTCCGCAGTTTTCTGGGTCTTGCAAGCTATTGCCGAAGATTCTTTGAGAATTTCTCCAAGATTGCAAAGCCTCTTTCCAACCTCCTCCAGAAGCATGTGAAGTATGTCTGGTCTCCTGAGTGTGATGTTGCTTTCAACACTCTCAAAGAGAAACTCGTCACCGCTCCTGTCTTAACTCCTCCTGATGAATCCAAGCCTTTTGAAGTTTTCTGTGATGCTTCTCTCCAAGGTCTCGGTGCTGTGTTAATGCAAGAGAAGAAAGTTGTGGCCTATACCTCTCGTCAGTTGAAGCCCAACGAGAAGAACTACCCCACTCACGATCTTGAGTTGGCGGCAGTTGTCCATGCATTAATAACGTGGAGACATCTCTTGTTGGGAAGACAAGTGGACATTTTCACCGATCACAAGAGCCTCAAGTACATCTTCACTCAGCCCAACCTCAACCTCAGGCAGACTCGATGGGTCGAAATGATTCAAGAGTACAATCCGAGTATTGAATATACTCCAGGCAGAGCAAATGTCATTGCAGATGCTTTAAGCAGGAAGGCTTATTGCAACAGCTTAATTCTCAAGCCATTCCAACCGGATCTTTGTGAAGCTTTCCGCAAGCTGAATCTCCAAGTTGTTCCTCAAGGCTTTCTTGCCAACCTCATAGTATCTCCTACTTTGGAAGATCAAATTCGTGAGGCACAACTTCTTGATGCCATGGTGAAGAAGGTGAAACGTGGTATCGACAAGGGTCTTTCCAAATACAAGTGCTATCGCATTGATGACAGAGACACTTTATTCTTCGAGGACCGGATTGTGGTTCCTAAAGGTGATCTAAGGAAAGTCATAATGAACGAGGCGCACAATTCTCTTCTTTCCATTCATCCTGGAAGTACGAAGATGTATCATGACCTCAAGCAGTCGTATTGGTGGACTCGAATGAAGAGAGAAGTCGCTCAATTCGTGAATGAATGTGATGTCTGTCGAAGAGTAAAAGAAGAACACCAACAACCAGCTGGTCTCCTTCAACCTCTTGCTATCCTAGAATGGAAGTTTGATCATATCGAAATGGACTTCGTGACTGGTTTTCCCAAGTCCAAGCGTGGAAATGATGCTATCTTCGTTGTCATCGACAAGCTCTCTAAAGTGGCTCATTTCCTTCCAATCAAAGAATCCATCACAGCAGCTCAGCTGGCAGAGCTTTACACCTCCAGAATTGTCTCCTTGCACGGCATTCCACAATTGATTTCTTTAGATCGTGGAAGCATCTTCACCTCTAAGTTCCGGGACTCCTTTCAGAAGGCCATGGGCACAAACATTCGCTTCAGCACAGCTTTCCATCCTCAAACTAGTGGCCAAGTCGAGCGAGTCAATCAAATTCTTGAAGATATGCTCAGGGCTTGTGTCATTTCCTTTGGCATGAAATGGGAAGATTGTCTTCCATATGCTGAATTCTCCTACAACAACAGCTTCCAAGCGAGTTCGGGCAAGGCCCCATTCAAGATTCTCTATGGCAGAAAGTGCCGTACTCCTCTCAATTGGTCAGAGACTGGTGAACGCCAACTTCTTGGCAATGACTTAATCACTGAAGCCGAAGAAATGTGTAAAGTCATTCGTGATAATCTCAAAGCCGCGCAATCGCGCCAGAAGAGTTACTATGATAGTAAGCACCATGATTTGGCTTTCGAGATCGGAGACCATGTCTACCTCCGCGTCTCTCCAATGAAAGGCACTCGTCGCTTTGGTATCAAAGGGAAGCTTGCCCCTAGATACGTGGGTCCTTTCAAGATCATTGGCAAAAGAGGCGACCTCGCCTATCAACTTGAGCTTCCTGCCAACTTCACGAACATGCACGATGTGTTCCACGTGTCACAGCTCCACAAGTGCTTCAAGGCGCCTGAGCGCACTATCAACTTCGAAGAGATTGACCTCCAAGAAGATTTGTCTTATCATGAGCACCCCGTTGCTATTCTTGAAGGAACTGAGCGCAAGACACGCAACAAGGCAATCAAATTCCTGAAAGTGAAGTAGTCGCACCATTCCGACCGGGAAGCCACCTGGGAACGCGAGGACCATCTCCGTTCCGAATATCCGGAGTTCTTTCAGTCCTAGATCTCGGGACGAGATCCTCTCGTAGTGGTGGAGTGTTGTAACACCCCGCATGTAACTTGCCATATTTGTAACTCCGACTCTTGCCATTTTCGGCTTTGTGTTATGAGATTCCCTCCGTGGTCGGGTTTTGTTTTTCGTTTTGCATTTTGTCATGTCATGCATTTTCATATCATGTCATCATGTGCATTGCATTTGCATACGTGTTCGTCTCTTGCATCCGAGCATTTTCCCCGTTGTCCGTTTTGCAATCCGGCGCTCCTAGCTCCTCCGGTGCACCCCTCTTGTTTTCTTTTGTGTGCGGGTGTCAAACATTCTCGGAATGGACCGAGGCTTGTCAAGTGGCCTTATTACACTACCCGGAGACCACCGGTCAAGTTTCGTTCCATTTGGAGGTCGTTTGGTACTCCAACGGTTAACCGGGCATCCGCAAAGTCCATTTGAGTGTCCAGCAAAAACCCCCCTAAAAACCAGCCCAAAACCCACCAAACTCTCTTCCATGCTCTAGGTCGTTCGATCACGATCGTGTGGGCGAAAACCGCACCTCATTTGGACTCTCCTAGCTCCCTCTACCTATAAAACTCCATCCCCTCCCGAAAACGAATCGCAGATCAAACCCTAGCGTCTTCCACCTCGCGCCGCCGGACAAAGTCCGCCCGCGCCGGACACGTCCGCCCGCGCCGACCGACGAATCCGGCGCTGACACTTGTCGCCGCCGCCCTCTCCACCGCGCCGGCCCGCGGAGCCCAGGGAGGGCCCGCGCGAGCCCGCGTCTGCCCCGCCGC
>NC_057796.1:229658514-229746434 GCF_018294505.1 Triticum aestivum | reverse complement strand
GCCCCGCCGTCCTCTCTCCCCGCGCCGAGGCCCGCCGTCTCCTTCCTCCCGTCGCCGGAGACGAGCGCCACCGGAGCCCCATCGCTAGATCCGATCGGGGTACTGTAGCAGGTTGACCCGAACCCCCCCCCCCAAATTCCTAAGTCTGCGCGATATGTGCACTTGTTCCTCGTGGCATAACTCACTGTGCATAGTTTCGATTCCCGCGTGTAATATGTCAAATTGTTCGTCTCGTGATGTTCTACATTTTGTTCAATTGCACTATGTTCAGTAGAGGTCATCTTGATGCCCAAATCTCTGTTGCAAGAGGGCTAGTTGCTGTTATCTTCTGGTTCTTAGCAGAATTTGGAGATTTGTCATTTTTGTATCATTTAATCTGTGCATCTTATGGGCATGAGCTTTACATGTGTTTTGAATTATGCCATGCCATCTTTCCAATGGTGTATGCCATGTATTTTTGTGATCTCTGTGGTGACTAGCACAAGCATGCAAAGTAGGCTCCGTAATGTTTCTGATTTCAGGGACAGTGATTTCTCCACGTCCTTGTCTGCTGTTATTTTGTTGCCATGTAAACTTGATGCTACAGAGAGATCCATGCATAGTTTGGATATATTCAGTAAGGATGTTTTGTAGCTATAGTTGTAATTGATCGATTCCTGCCCGTGTTTGCAATTATGGGGTACCATAGCATGACTCAATCTTGCTCTACTTTTGCTATAAAATATTTCTGGCAGATACTTAACATGATATGCAATTTTGCCAAGCTTATTATAGTTGATCCATACATGCTATGCTTTTGTTCTTGCCATGGATAGATTCATAAACATGCCATCTTGCTGTAGGTATGCTTGTTTTGTCATGCATTGCTTTGTGGTGAGTGCATCAAGCTCACCAACATGCCTACATATTATTGTTTCTGCCATGCTCTGTTTTCTGGCAGTCTGGAACCTGATAACGAAACGTGCTATGTTTACATGCTTGCCATCATATCTTTTGGTCCTTTTTGGCTTATAGTCAGTAAGGGACTTTTGTCATATGCATTTAGTAGAACACTTCCATGCCTTGTTTTGCTATGTTAAGTTCCTGTAGCATGTTGATTTCGTGCTCTGAACATTGCTACCTGATGCTGTTTTCTGCCATGTCCAGTTTTTCACCAAGTCTGTGATCCTGTTATCTTTTGCACTTTTTCCATGCTTGTTTGAGCTTGGTATGTTGTGATCTAGCCGTAGCTCAGTGTTCATATTTTGTCAAACATCTCCTGTAGATTACTGTCATATGCTTTGTTGCTATGTTGGATTGCTGTAGCATTGTTGCTTGTTGCATTTTAAGTGCTATCATGCTGTTTATCGCAGATTCACGTCACTTGTTTTGCTTGCCATTTGCAAACCGTGCATCCGATTCCGGTGATCTTTATATCGATTTCGACCGAAATCATCTCATCTTTCCAGTGGCATGCTTGGTTTGCAAAGTTACTACCTTGTTCATCATTTTCCTTCCGGAGCACGCATATGCATCACATATCATATCTTGCATATCATACATGTTTTGCATCATGTTGCTTGTGCATTTCTCGTTGTTGATTGTGGTTCCGTTTGTTTGTGTTCTTGTCTTGGGTAGAGCCGGGAGACGAGTTCGTGAACGAGGAACCTGTTGAGTACGCTTACGAGGATCAAGTTTTCGACAACTCTGAGAACCTTGCAGGCAAGATGACCACCCCTCGAAATCACTTCTATCTTTGCTTTGCTAGTTGTTCGCTCTATTGCCATGCTGCGCTACCTATCACTTGCTATATCATGCCTCCCATATTGCCATGTCAGCCTCTAACCATTCTTTCCTAGCAAACCGTTGTTTGGCTAAGTTACCGCTTTTGCTCAGCCCCTCTTATAGCGTTGCTAGTTGCAGGTGAAGTTGAAGTTTGTTCCATGTTGGAACATGGATATGTTGGGATATCACAATATCTCTTATTTATTTAATGCATCTATATATTTGGTAAAGGGTGGAAGGCTCAGCCTTATGCCTGGTGTTTTCTTCCATCTTGCCGCCCTAGTTACTGATATACCGGGATTATGTTCCTTGAGTTTGCGTTCCTTACACGGTCGGGTGATTTATGGGACCCCCTTGACAGTTCGCCTTGAATAAAACTCCTACAGCAAGGCCCAACCTTGGTTTTACCATTTGCCACCTAAGCCTTTTCCCCCGGGTTTTCGCGAGCCCGAGGGTCATCTTTATTTTAACCCCCCCGGGCCAGTGCTCCTTCGAGTGTTGGTCCGAACCGAGCAGCCTGCGGGGCCACCTCGGGGAAACTCGAGGTCTGGTTTTACTCGTAGCTTGACTTATCCGGTGTGCCCTGAGAATGAGATATGTGCAGCTCCTATCGGGATTTGTCGGCACATTCGGGCGGCTTTGCTGGTCTTGTTTTACCATTGTCGAAATGTCTTGTAAACCGGGATTCCGAGACTGATCGGGTCTTTCCGGGAGAAGGTTTATCCTTCGTTGACCGTGAGAGCTTATGATGGGCTAAGTTGGGACACCCCTGCAGGGTATTATCTTTCGAAAGCCGTGCCCGCGGTTATGAGGCAGATGGGAATTTGTTAATGTCCGGTTGTAGAGAACTTGTCACTTGACCCAAATTAAAATGCATCAACTGCGTGTGTAGCCGTGATGGTCTCTTCTCGGCGGAGTCCGGGAAGTGAACACGGTCTGAGTTATGATTGACGTAAGTAGGAGTTCAGGATCACTTCTTGGTCATTGCTAGATGCTGACCGTTCCGTTGCTTCTCTTCTCGCTCTCTTTTGCGTATGTTAGCCACCATATATGCTTTTGCCGCTGCAGCTCCACCTCATTACTCCATCCTTTCCTACAAGCTTAAATAGTCTTGATCTCGTGGGTATGAGATTGCTGAGTCCCCGTGACTCACAGATTCTACCAAAACAGTTGCAGGAGCCGAAGATGCCAGTGCAGATGATGGGGTCGATCTCAAGTGGGAGTTCGACGAGGAACGTGGTCGTTACTATGTGTCTTTTCCTGATGATCAGTAGTGGAGCCCAGTTGGGACGATCGGGGATCTAGCATTTGCGGTTGTCTTATTTTCATCTGGATTTTGACCGTAGTCGGTCTATATGTTTGTATTTTGGATGATGTATGAATAATATTTATGTATTGTGTGAAGTGGCGATTGTAAGCCAACTCTTTATCCCATTCTTGTTCATTACATGGGATTGTGTGAAGATGACCCTTCTTGCGACAAAACCACTATGCGGTTATGCCTCTAAGTCGTGCCTCGACACGTGGGAGATATAGCCGCATCGTGGGCGTTACAAGATGTAATAATCCATTATTCTTCGAGGGTTGCCCGTGCACTGTAATTGGTCCGAACCTTCTTCGGGACTAAAACCCAACCACACCCTACTCTATCGCTTTATGACCAAGTGTACACTCCACATGTAAGAATGAACCACAATGCTGGACTAACTGCTTGCATCCTCGTCGTCTTCAACCGCAGCTGCATCCGATAGCCTAGCATGATACTGCTTGAACCTATTCCTGTATTTCATTTTGTTGTAGGGTGAATCGACAAGCACAACAGGTAGCTCTCTTCTGAATTTGTCGATGTAGGCCTGCATGCGAGGATATGTTAGTATCGTTCCATACGTTTTAGAAAATGACAGAATTTTAGGTGTTACTCTACGTACTTCGTCATATTGCAACCTCAGTTTTACTCCCGTAAATAATTCGATGTTCTTCAGCATGTACAGTGCACAGCAAGAACTGCAACATTTTATGTTGTTAGATCAGCATTTCAGATATTAAATCTAAAACAAAAACAAAAGCTAATATTGTTGACTGGCGTCTCATCGGATTTTGGCACATTAATATTCTGTACTGGCCATTGCGTCACGTTAATGTCTTCCCATGCATTGCTTTCAATCCCATTGACTCGCATCGCTGCTCTCAGATGTGCTTCCATCCCACGTACCTGCAAGACCAATGGGATGAGAAGTTGCCTACGACTAATACTTACATACGATGTTAAATCCTTTCTTATAATTAAATATGTTGAAATTCTCACCACGTTATTTACTTCTCTGGGTACCATACAGTGGAAAAGTGAATCAAGAACCTGAATCTCCTTCCTTCTGGGGTTTACGACCACAAGGAACCAGTGCACGTTTAAACTGTTCGTAGGTAGGAAAACCTGAAGTGCACAGATAATTAGATCAACGTGTATAGTAATAAAAATCCGTTCTACGTCAGGTTAAAATACCATATCATGTTTCAGGTAGGTGGTGCCTTGTGTTGTTCCAGGATGCCTGCCAAAGCGTCCTCGTAGCACTCCTCTATCCTACCATCTCTTTCGAGCTTAGCGACGCCGGCCACCCTCTCAATGTAAACCAGTTGGCCGTCCCTTGTGTCAATTGGTTCACCATGATGCATGAGCTGGATCGCAGCATCACCCACCTACAACAATAATCAAGTTAATTGTATTGTACAAAAATGAAACTTCATAAACTAATTTGTGAAATACTATCTTACTTCGTCACCCAACCATACGCCATCTTCAGATTCATCTTTATGGGTGAGGCATTTCAAATGCTTTGATAGCACGACAATGTCATCAACTAAGACCATTTGTTTTTCATGATTTGTAGTGTTGATCAGTGACGCCACGAAATCCCGTCGAACCACGTCTAGTTGGTCCCTCTGGGTTTCAGGAACTTCTGACCTCTTTTTAAGTTGCTAGAGCCGATTTTCCTCTTTTTATTGTTCATGTCCTCGGAATCATTTGTACACTCTGATGGAGTCTTGTTTTTCCTTTTTTTCTCAGTATCGTACGAAGCATACTCGTCATTCTTATACAATTGCAATACCACCCTTTTCTTTTCGCCCCCATGATTTGGTGGCGTCGATGCAACCACACTTACTTGTTGATGCTTTCGAAAGGATTCATCATGGTTGTCATCATCTGTGAAGGCACGGGGCTCTTCAGGATCTCGCGATCCCATAGCCTTCACAGAGTGCTGCTTACTCCGTCTGTTGAACGGATTCTGTCATACGAAATAAACCGCGTGTTAGCCTTTAGCAGATTCTTGCTCAATTATAGGTAAAATGTGCATCACCTGGAAATCTTCAAGGCTTGTGGTGGCTTTGGAATACATTTGCTTATCAAAACTAGGAGCTCCCTGGATATCATCCACCTCTTTCAAAAGCTTACGAACACCACTGAGATCCTGTTTGATTTTTACAGCAACTCTTTCGAATGCTTCATCCTGTACGTGGAAGATCACATGTTATTTCTAAAACGACAATGATTGTTTCATAATTAAGTTAACATGCATGCGTACGCCAAAATCTTCATCAAGGTTCTTCATGGGGGGCTCCATGTCATCATTTTTTATTCCCTGCTTACAATCGTGCTTAACAGCGACCTCCGTGACATCCTTTTGTTTCCCCTGGTCAGAAGCCTGCTCAGCATTCTCAACAGAGGCCTCCATTGGGTGTGAAGGTGCCCCGAGGTCAGATAGATGTATGTCCTCCACTCCTGGAAATATTCCATCGCGTTTTTTCTTAAAAAAATACATGTTAGTCTAGGGTGTTTTCATAGTAAACTAATTTAGAAAAAACTTGTACACGTAAATTTCCAATTATATATACTAATCTCATAATTCTAGGCTTACGTTCAATTCTTTGATGAGGTCCTCCGTGAGCTTGCCATTTGTACGGGTATGCCTAAGGCACTCATCCATTTTCTTTTCAAGGGTGCACATCCTATCGACTTGTTCTGCACCGGCCTCCCGCATGAGGGAGGCAACTTCTTGCAAATCAGTCAATAAATGTCCGACGAGTACCTTAATCTGAGACTTTGAAACAGTTAGAATCATATAACTTCATACTAGTTGGAATGTTACAATATATATATTTGTGCCTGATGTAACTCATTTACCTGAGCGCCAGTCTTTGGTTTGGCCAGCATACCATCTCGTGCTGGAATGAAAGGCCTCATCAGGTCCTCAACATACTGCAATTTAGTGTCGTTAGTATGATTTAGAAAATATATATGTTACATAATCCAGGCAATGTGCTGACATTTTACCTCTCCAACTCCTAGATAATTATTCTGGATTATATTGTCAACCTTTTTTGCCTTCTCCTCGCTCCAGTTCTGGATCAGCGGCCTTAACCTTGATTCATACGAGATGCTAGAGTCCAATTGGTGCACTCTGAACTTCTCGTAGTACCATGTCTGCATGACAACAAAAGCAGTTTACAAACATTCTCGTACATTATGTAATGTATGTTAGGTAACTGATAATTGTACTACTACGAATTACCTGCAGCAGTGGTAGATTCCCCTCCGGAATTGCCTCACCATTTACAAAATTCTTTACGCTATCCATAAGATAGTCAAGCGTTAGCTGTCCAAGATTTGTGCCCTTTATCGTCCCAAAGTTTCTAACAATCCCAATATATTTGTTATCCACATACTCCTCTTTTGTTCAGCATACATATTTGCCTATGGTGTACAAGACAAATGGCTTGACAAAATTTGGTGTGCTGTCGCCTTTCATCTTGGCTAGCAATTCTTTGAAAGTTATTTTGGTGTCATTACGGTCTTTCAGTTTGTTCCACAACTCCATATTATCATCAAGATTTGAAGGGGCGTGCTTCTTCCCATGGCAGGGCATGCCTGTTATATGCGCTACATCTTGTAGTGTGATCCTACATGGTCTCCCATTGATGATAAAGGCATCCTACTCTGCATCATATGAATTAGCGATGGCCAGGCACAGTACACGTCTAATTTTGATGCTAGGTGTCTTGAGAAGTCCACCCAGTCCTATCAACTGGATGTACATCCTTTGCTGCATGTTCAATCCGTTTATGAACTCCTCATATGGCGGCAAAGAAGCATCCTGGGTTCAATGGATGTGCAAGTGTGATTAGATTCAACATGGTATACAATTTAAACACTCATACAGACGAATACAACTTATATATACCAACATAAACAATATGCTCTACGCTACTGCATGAGGTACAAGCATGCTGAGTTCCATGAATGTGCAAATACTATCATTAGATTCAACTTGGTTACGTTTGAATGGTCATATAAGGTAATCTCCATTGCAAGGCACTTATCTGAAATAAAATAAAGATTGGAAAATAAAAAACTATCCAATCGTGGTCTCCTCAACTCTAGGCACTAATCATGGTTAGTAGTATGGAATTAAAACATGGGCCATCGATGCCTTCCATAACTCGTGCGAAAGGAAAAAAAGAAGGCAAGCGCCCGCTGCACTAATTGGCATCGACAAGACCAGACGCTAAGATTTAGCCTGGAATTAATCAATGAACTGCGAATCTGGTAGGAAACAAATCCTAGCAACCTCCCCTAACGCCCCCAACTTAATTTGCTTAAAAACGTGCTGAGTTACATGAATATGCAAACAACGAGTGGGGTTGCAGCAAGAGATCATGGGAGGAAGATCTAGGCACGAAAAATAGCAGCGGCTGCAGCAGGAGATCGTGGGGAGTTACCAGAGGATTCATGTTTGGCTCCGTCATTCGGCCTTGCTGGATTCCTGGGTTGCTCCGTCCTTCGGTCTTGCTGGTTTGGGCGGCGCAGAAGGACGAACTATGATGTACGAGGTTTCAAAGGATCCCTATTTATAGGGATCGTAACAACCCGGGCATATATCTACGTATAGATTTCTTCGGTTGGAGGAAATCAAGGGATGGGACCCACCTGGTTGAATATTAGGGTGGCGTGGAGAGTTTAGCAAAGGTAAGTTATGGTTTAAAAAAACCCAAGGTAAGTTGCGTAACAACACATAGGTCTCCTGAGAATCCCGATCATCAAAAAGATATAGTTCCCGTTTCTTTGAAAATCAGCCAAAAGAACTGGACCGCTTTTATTATTGGTTATAAGTAGTTCACTTGACCTCTTTTAGGATGAAAACTTGTTCTAAAGTCAACTAGGATTGAGTCTTCACACGTGAAGTATTTTACTCTCTTGTGAAGCTATTTTATTGCCCATCCGATCTTGCATGCTCATGCTCATACCCTTTTTTCCTCGTATATGCGAGACCAAATTTTGTTAATAATACTGAATCATGTCTGGTGCTGCTCAAGATGGCACGACACCATGGTTTTCACTTCGGTGAGATTTCGATGAAATAACTGAACTTCATTCATTTCAGCACTCACTACAATATTTGCCTTTCAGCCAAAATATTTCAGCCTCACTGAATTTCGGCCAAAATATTTCAGCACTCGCTGAAATTTTTCTGAAACTTCTAACTAGCGATGTTAAAAAAATTCTGAAACTTCTAACTAGCGATGTAATTGTTCTGAATCTTGTCAAGACTCCGACAAAACTTAAAATGTAAATTTAAGAATTTAGTTAACCTTCCTAAGCTTCAAAAGTTCTGGTTGTAAAAAGCAAATATATGTTTCAGCGTCTCCCATGCAGACCAAATTTATTTCAAGAATAGTATTTGGAACTAGTACTGTGAAATATTACAACTTGATTAATCCGCACTGGACTAAGAACATGGCTAGGAAACCTTCTTTGGGACTAAAACCAAACCACACCCTACTCTACCGCTTCATAACCAAGTGTACACTCCAGATCTAAGAATCAACCACTGCTGGACTAACTGCTTGCATCTTCATGATCTTCAATCGCAGCTGCATCCGATAGGCTAGCATTGTACGTCTTCAGCCTTTTCATGGACTTCAATTTATTGTAGGGCGAATTAAGAAGGACAACAGGCAGCTCTCTTCTATAATTGTCAATGTATGCCTGCATGGGAGGATATGTTAGTATCATTCCATATGTTTACAAAATTGACAGAATTTTAGGTGTTACTCTACGTACTTGGTCATAACGCAGCGTAAGATCTTCTCCCGTAAAGAATTCAATGTTCTTCAACATGTAGAGTGCACAAGAAGAACTACAACAATTAATTCTGTTAGCAGCATTTCACGTATTAACAATGAAAAACATAATTAGAAGCTAATACTGTTGACTGACTTGTCATCTTATCTTGGCACAGGAACATGCTTTACTGTCCATTGGGTCACGTTAATGTCTTGCCATGCATGGCTTTGTGGTCCATTGATTCGCAGCGATGCTCTCAGATGTGCTTCCACCCCACGTATCTGCCAAAGTCCATGGTATGAGAAGTTGCTCACGGTTCATGGTTAGGTATGATGCTAAATCCTGTGTTATATTGAAAGACGTTTAAAATCTCACCACGTGAACCACTTGTGTGCGTACTACGTAGCTGAAAAGTGAATCAAGAATCTGAATCTCCCTCCTTCTGGGGTTTACGACCACAAGGAACCAGTGGGTGTTCGCCATGTTCGTAGGTAGAAAAACCTGGACAGCAAAGATGATTACATCAACATGCATAATAATTAGAAAAATAAATGTGTTTATGTCATGGTTAGATGGTACCAGATCATGTCTGAGGTAGTTGTCTCCTTTTGTTGTTCCATGACTGCCCGCCAAAGCGGCCTCGTGGCAGTTCTCTACCTTACCGTCTCTTTCGAGCATAGTGACGCCGGCCACCCTCTCAATGTAAACCAGTTGCCCGTCCCTTATGTCCTTAGGATGATCATGACGCATGATCTGAATCACAACATCAACCAACTAAAACAAAAATCAAGTTAATTGTACTGTGCAAAAGAAAATTGATAAAATAATTTGGCAAATATCTTACTTCGTCACCCAACCATTTGTCATCTTCGCCTCCATCTGTCATGGTGAGGCATTGCAAATGCTTCTGTAGCAGAACAATGTCATCAATTACCACCAATTGTTTATCAAGATCTGAGGTGTTGACAATTTCAGCCACTTAAATCTGTCGGAACTTGTCAAGGTCGGTCTCCAGCCTCAAAGCACCTGTGTCTGTATCTTTTAAATTGCTTGCACGGTTTTTCCTCTTTGTATTCTTTGTGTCCTTGGAATCGTTGGTAGACTCCGATGGAGTCCTGTTTTTCTTTCTCTTCTTATCACTATCGTACATAACATAATCTTCATTGCACAATAATGAAGATGCCACTCTTTTCCGGATGCTCGCACGAGTTGGTAGCATGGAATCAACCACATTATCTTGTCGCTGCTTTGCTAAAGAATCATCATAGTTGTCCTCATCAACTGGGAAGACATGGGGCTCTTCCGGCTCCCTTATTCCCTTAGCCTTGGCAGACCGGTGATTGCTTTTGGTACCTGCCTCTCCCCCCACCTCAATACTGACATCTTCATCATCTTGATCTCTTCTTTCTTCAGCCTTTCGCACATTCTCATTGTGCCTCAAATTCAGAGGATCCTGTGATTCGAAATAAAGCACTTGTTAGCTTGCAATCTGCGCGAAAAAAAACCCAGTTAACTGTAAAGTGTGCATCACCAGGAAAGCTTCAAGGCTTGTGGTGGCTTTGGAATGCTTTCGCGAATCCAAACTCGGAGCACCCTGCGAAGCATCCAACTCTTTATAAAGCTGTGAAACATTCTTGAGACTCTCCTTGCAAGCTGCAGCAACAGCTCTGTTTTCTTCATGCTGAACGTGGAAGATCATATGTTAGCTACGAATCTGCGTTAACTTAAAACAAAATCAGTTAGATGTGAAATGTGTATCATCATGAAAGCTTCAAGGCTTGTGGTGGTTTTTGAATGCTTTCGCGATTGCAAACTAGGAGCAGGCTGCAAATCTTCAGCTACATTCTTCATGGGGGCATCCATGTTATCTTTTTGTATTCCTTTAGCAGAAATGCCTTTGGCAATGACCTCCGTGTCATCTTTTTGTTTTTGCTGGTGAGTAGTATTCTCTCCTGGGACCTCCATTGGGTCCGCAGGTACTCCCAGGTCAGATAGCTGTATGTCCTCTATTGCTGGGCGATCAGCATCAAATATTCCATAGCGGTGGTTCTTTAAAAAAATGTGTTAGTGTGGAGAGTATTGATAGTAAAATTATTTATAGAAACTCATAATGGTATACTTACATTGAATTCTGTGATGAGGTCGTCCGTGCGTCTGCCGTTCACAAGTGTACGCCTAAGGCACTCGTCCATTTTTTTCAAGGGTGCACATCCTATCAAATTGTTGTGCACTGGCCTCCCGCACAATGGAGGCAACTTCTTTCAAATCAGCCAATACGCGGCCCATGAGTGCCTTATCCTGCAAATTACAAGCAGCTAGAAGCATATGACTTCGATTGTACTTGCAAAGTTACAATATATATTTATGCCTGATGTTCATCATTTACCTGACCGTGAGTCTTTGGTTTGACCGGCGTCCCAACTGGTGGCGGATTGAAAGGCCGCAGCAGGTCATCAACATACTGCATGTTAGTGTCGTTAGTATCATTCAAAACATATGGTAGATAATCCAGGCACACAGTACTAACACTTTACCTCTGCAACCCCTATATAATTTTTGTTGATTATGTTGTCAACCTTCTGTGCCTCCTCGTCACTCCAGTTTTGGATCAGCGGACTTAACCTTGATGCATACGAGATGGTAGAGTCCAATTGGTGCACCCTCCACTTCTCGTAGTACCACGTCTGCATAACAACAAAAACAACTTAGAAAATTTTCCATAAAATTAAATGTATGGTATGTTAATAATGATTGTATTACTTGCAGCAGTGGTAGGTTGCCCTCCAGATTTGCTCCACCATTTACAAATTTCCTGACCCTAGCCATAAGATGGTCAAGTGTAAGCTGTCCAAAATTGGTGCTCTTTATTGTCTCAACGTTTCTAACAATCCAAAGGCATCTGTTGTCCACATACTGCTGTGTTGTCGGGCATACATATTTGCCTATGGTGTACAAGACAAATGGCCTGACAAAATTAGGTGTGCTGTCGCCTTTCATCTTGGCTAGCAATCCTTTCAAAGTTACTTTTGTGTCATTGGGGTCTTTCAGTTCCTTCCACAACTCCAAAGTAACGTTGTGATTTGAAGAGACGTGATTCTTCCCCATGCAGGGCAGGCCTGTTATATGCTCCACATCTTTTAGTGTGATCCTACATGGTCTCCCATTAATTATAAAGGCATCCTGCTCTGCATCATATGAATAAGCGATGGCCTGGCACAGTAGACGTCTCATTCTCATGCCAGGAGTCTTGAGAAGTTCACCCAGTCCAATCAACTTGATGTACGTCAGTTGCTGTGTGTTTAATTCTTTTATGAACATCTCGTATTACAGCAATGAAGCAACCTGAGTTCCCTGAATGTATAGATAGTGTGATTAGATTCTGTATGGTATTCATTTTAACATGCATAGAACCGACTAGATCTAATCTATGCCAATATCAAAATTGTGCTCTACAGTACTACATGAAATCATAGACCTTCTAGGCCATATAATGAACACCAGACATAGAAAAACAAGCTATTTCTGTCGGCAAATTGACTGATAATAGTATAGATTTTTAGTAGAAATAGCAGACTTTGGTCTATGTACATTACTAAAGTTTCAGGCGTCACGCTTACGAAAATAATTCCATACATGATCAGAAGATCAATAGTTTATAGATAATCTCAAAAAAGGAATGTAACAGTTCCACTGCAAGCATTCAAGAGCACATACTCCTTAGTTCCCATCAGATTCATAAAGATCAATTAGTAAAGACCATGCAAAATTAAGGGCAATCACCAACAGTTGAAGGAAATATGCCCTAGAGGCAATAATAAAGTTATTATTTATTTCCTTATATCATGATAAATGTTTATTATTCATGCTAGAATTGTATTAACCGGAAACATAATACATGTGTGAATACATAGACAAACAGAGTGTCACTAGTATGCCTCTACTTGACTAGCTCGTTGATCAAAGATGGTTATGTTTCCTAGCCATAGACATGAGTTGTAATTTGATTAACGGGATCACATCATTAGAAGAATGATGTGATTGACTTGACCCATTCCGTTAGCTTAGCACTGATCGTTTAGTATTCTGCTATTGCTTTCTTCATGACTTATACATGTTCCTATGACTATGAGATTATGCAACTCCCGTTTACCGGAGGAACACTTTGTGTGCTACCAAACGTCACAACGTAACTGGGTGATTATAAAGGTGCTCTACAGGTGTCTCCAAAGGTACTTGTTGGGTTGGCGTATTTCGAGATTAGGATTTGTCACTCCGATTGTCGGAGAGGTATCTCTGGGCCCTCTCGGTAAAGCACATCACTATAAGCCTTGCAAGCAATGTGACTAATGAGTTAGTTGCGGGATGATGTATTACGAAAAGAGTAAAGAGACTTGCCGGTAACGAGATTGAACTAGGTATTGAGATACCGACGATCGAATCTCGGGCAAGTAACATACCGATGACAAAGGGAACAACGTATATTGTTATGCGGTTTGACCGATAAAGATCTTCGTAGAATATGTAGGAGCCAATATGAGCATCCAGGTTCCGCTATTGGTTATTGACCGGAGACGTGTCTCGGTCATGTCTACATAGTTCTCGAACCCGTAGGGTCCGCACGCTTAAAGTTAGATGACGATCGGTATTATGAGTTTTGTGTTTTGATGTACCAAAGGTAGGTCGAGTCCCGGATATGATCACGGACATGACGAGGAGTCTCAAAATGGTCGAGACATAAAGATTAATATATTGGAAGCCTATATTTGGATATCGGAATGTTCCGGGTGAAATCGGAATTTTACCGGAGAACCGGGGGTTACCGGAACCCCCTCGGGGAAGTAATGGGCCTATTGGGCCTTAGTGGAGAAGAGAGAGGGCAGCCAGGAGGTGGCGCGCGGCCCCCCTTGCCCCAGTCCGAATTGGACAAGGGGAAGGGGTGGCGGCCCCCCTCTCCTTCCTTCTCTCCACCTCCTCCTTCCCCCCTTCTCGTACTCCTACTAGGAAAGGAGGAGTCCTACTCCCGGTGGGAGTAGGACTTCCCCCTTGGTGCGCCCTCCCTGGCCAGCCACCTCTCCCCCTTGCTCCTTTATATATGGGGGCAGGGGGCACCTCTTAACACACAAGTTGATCTGTTGATCTATTCCAGCCGTGTGCGGTGCCCCCCTCCACCATATTCCACCTCGGTCATATCATAGCGGTGCTTAGGCAAAGCCCTGCGTCGGTAGCAACATCATCACCGTCACCACGCCGTCGTCCTGACGGAACTCTCCCGTGAAGCTCTGCTGGATCGGAGTTCGCGGGACGTCATTGAGCTGAACGTGTGCTGAACTCGGAGGTGCCGTGCGTTCGGTACATGGATCGGTCGGATCGTGAAGACGTACGACTACATCAACCGCGTTGTGCTAACGCTCCCGCTTTCGGTCTACGAGGGTACGTGGACAACACTCTCCCCTCTCGTTGCTATGCATCACCATGATCCTGTGTGTGCGTACGATTTTTTTTGAAATTACTACGTTCCCCAACAGTGGCATCCGAGCCAGGTTTTATGCGTAGATGTTATATGCACGAGTAGAACACAAGTGAGTTGTGGGCGATACAAGTCATACTGCTTACCAGCATGTCATACTTTGGTTCGGCGGTATTGTTGGGTGAAGCGGCCCAGACCGACATTACGCGTACGCTTACGCGAGACTGGTTCTAGCGACGTGCTTTGCACATAGGTGGCTGGCGGGTGTCAGTGTCTCCAACTTTAGTTGAACCGAGTGTGGCTACGCCCGGTCCTTGAGAAGGTTAAAACATCACTAACTTGATGAACTATCATTGTGGTTTTGATGCGTAGGTAAGAATGGTTCTTGCTCAGCCCGTAGCAGCCACGTAAAACTTGCAACAACAAAGTAGATGACTTCTAACTTGTTTTTGCGGGGCATGTTGTGATGTGATATGGTCAAGACATGATGCTATATTTTATTGTATGAGATGATCATGTTTTGTAACCGAGTTATCGGCAACTGGCAGGAGCCATATGGTTGTCGCTTTATTGTATGCAATGCAATCGCCCTGTAATTGCTTTACTTTATCACTAAGCGGTAGCGATAGTCGTAGAAGCAATAGTTGGCGAGACGACAACGATGCTACGATGGAGATCAAGGTGTCGCGCCGGTGACGATGGTGATCATGATGGTGCTTCGGAGATGGAGATCACAAGCACAAGATGATGATGGCCATATCATATCACTTATATTGATTGCATGTGATGTTTATCTTTTATGCATCTTATCTTGCTTTGATTGACGGTAGCATTATAAGATGATCTCTCACTAAATTTCAAGGTATAAGTGTTCTTCTTGAGTATGCACCGTTGCGAAAGTTCTTCGTGCTGAGACACCACATGATGATCGGGTTTGATAGGCTCTACGTTCAAATACAACGGGTGCAAAACAGTTGCACACGCTACTCAGGTTAAACTTGACGATCCTAGCATATGCAGATATGGCCTCGGAACACTGAGACCGAAAGGTCGAGCGTGAATCATATAGTAGATATGATCAACATAGTGATGTTCACCATTGAAACTACTCCATCTCACGTGATGTGACTCCCAAAAATTTTGGCCTTGTTTTATTTATTAAAATGTTGCTAGGAAATAAAACTTTTCCATTTGTCAAGGTTTACCCTTTTGTTATTGTGAATTTTTACTTCAAGTGGAAAAAACCTTCAAAGAGTATTATTGGACTTGTGTGCCCTCTTTATAAAATCAATTCTTTATCAGTGGATTTATTTGCATAATTATTTTTCATGAGCTTTATTCTTTTAAAATGGTCTTTCATAAATTTGGAGCCCCTTTTTGCACTGCAACCATTTGATAAATGCTTTTAAAAATTTCACCAAAATTTGGGGATGTCATGTGAGGTTTTCCCATCACTTTTGTGCAAAAACATCCTTTGGTCATTGGAGATTTTGAGCTCCACATCAATTTTTCAAATCTGGTCCAGTAGGTATTTTGCACTACAACCTATTTAAATATTCTTCTAAAAATTCTTCCAAGTGTTTGGAGATGTCAGTGGATGCATACTATTCATCTTCAAGCAAAAACCTAGTGTTGTTCTTTGAAAAATTTGAGTAAATCATCTTCATTTCCATTCTGGTCCAGTTTGGTGATTTGTACTGCAACCCCATTTTATTTTGCTCTAATGCCTTTGAGCTTTTTCCTACCTATAGTCCTCCCTACCAAACTCTTAAGTCCAGGAGATTGGACCCATTGGCATATTTTTGATGCATGAAATGATAGTCTTTAGTTTCTGCCCAAGACTGGTTTTCTCAAAAACTTGCACTATCAACTTTCTGTTTTTGCCAAACTGACCTTACCACCTTCTTGAGCTCCTAAAGAGACTAGGATCTGGAGAGTTTGGCCACCCCAAGAGTTGCCTAGGTGACCTTGGCATTCTGTCGAGCACCCTGTGTGCAGGAACAATTTTTGGCAAGCTCTCTGGTTTGCATTGTGGACTTGAACCCCTGACCCATCCAGCATGTCCACTAGCATCCTAGCTGTCCCTAACCCTGGCCTGTTAGCTGCCAGCCTCACCCAAGCTCTCTAGAGCGCGCTGGCATTTCGTCGAGCAGGTGCCGTGCGTGCTCTGGGCGCGCCCAGAGCGCATGTTTTGCACGCGCGCGCACTGAGCCGACACGCCGCTCTGCCGCCCTCGTCGTGTCCCATCTCTGGCCCCTGTTCGCCTGCCGAACCACGCCAGGCACTCGCCCTCTCTCCAGTACCCTCCAAGCTCTCCTGGCACCCTGCAGCGCCGCCTTGGCAGCACGCCGGCGTCGGCAGCGGATTCCGCCACGGACGGCGCCGCCCAAACCGCCAGCGCACGCCAGCTGCCCCAGAGCATAGGCCGTGCTTATCCTCCCGCTCGTCGGCACGCTTTCGTCGCTGCCACGATGCCCTGCAACTACAGGAAAGTGGTCGCCGGCGATCTTATCCTCGGCCACCGCGGGAGCCAGCCTCGAGCGCCTATATAAAGGGACCCCGAGCTCAACCGATCACTCAAGCAACCCCAGGCCACCCCCATAGCCCCCACAGCCAGTAATCGACGGGAGAGTTCTTTCTTCCTCGTCTCCGGCCAGCTCGGTCGCCGTCGCAATCCCGTGCCTTGCGTCGCAGCCAAGCCCTCCCCCGCCAATACAATGCCACCAAGAACTTCCCCGTAGTCGTGCGGAGCTGCCTAGCGCCTCAGCTTCGGCCAAGGATCACCGGATCCCAAAGTCCACTTTGCTCCCGAACCTCCCTCCGCCGCGGAGCTCGCCGCCGGTGACCTCCTCCGTCCCCACCTGCCTAACGCCCACCGAGAGGACCGCCTCGGTCTGGCCAACACATCCCTGCCCTCAGATGCCCTCGAGGAGCCGCCGTTCGTCGCCGGCGATCGCCGGAGCCCCGCGCCGTTCGGGCAGAGAGAGGGAGGGCGAGGGAAAACGGTCAAACCTGACCAGTGGGCCCTCTGGACCCACTGTCAGTGACCCGCGCGGCCGCTCTCTCTGTTTAAGTGATAGCGCAAAGACCGGAGTACGTCTCCTGTGTTTTGAAAACGTATTCTTCCCCGTAGCGCTTTCCTTTTTTCTGATTTTATTAAAACAGAAGTTTGACTAATGTTTGACTGGCTATAACTTTTAAAATAAAACTCCAAATGAGTTGATTCCTTTTCCTACCTCTCTCAAATTTCATCTAGTTTATTTTAAGATTTATTCCAGAAATATTTGGGACAACTTTTTGTACTGCATTTTAAATGTGTGTTGTTTGAATATTTTTCAAAATAGGATTTTTGGAGAAAAGGCATCCTTCAAAAGTGCACCCCCACATGCATACACTTGAAGGCAAGCATTTCTGAACTCTGGCATAATATTTTGTTCTGGTGTTCTTGTGCAATCACAACACCTTTTGACTTGGAGTATGTGATAGCTTTATGTATCGATATAGTCTCGTGCATGAGTACACTTTGGAGTTGTTTTGTGGTCAGCAATGGATACACTAATGATTTGGATCATCCTGGTGAGCTTCTCATGCATACCGGTAGGAAGCCGGGAAAGTCGTGGTCTTGGGTAGACACGAGCTTGTCCCTAGTCCCTCGTCGAGACGAGTATGCCCGGTATGGCATGGTGAGGCCCGAGGAGTGGTGATTTATTTCACTAGTGGTAATATTGTTGGAGGATACTTGGACCACCTGAGTCGGTTGTAGACCGAGTCTTGATCAATAGCTTCCTTATTTGTTGGTACCACCACTTGTCCCTGCAGGGGACAGGGTATGGTTCAGTAAGTTGTCAACCCCGTCCTAGCACACACCGTACAGAGAGGCCGTGAATGAGGGTCCCGTGGCCACGGATTAAAGCCTATCATTCGGTCAGGGGGCATGGGTGTTTCCGGTTGGGACCAAGAGGGGGGGCACCCCCTTAGAGCGCGCGAATAGAAATTTGATCCCATGCTACATCGAGGTTGTAGCCTCCCCACTTAGAGTTTTGCTTGGCAGGTGTCGTGGGTGATTCCAGACACCGGTGAGTTAAGCTGGTGTGTGCAGGTCAGGTGTGTTTTCAATTAAAAGACCGTAGACGGAATTAGTCCCGAGGGACTAAGTAAACCCGTTACTCGTGGAAAATGGTACTCCCTCTGTAGAGGATATATCCTGTTAGATAGTCACGTTCTTGAGAAAGGACCATAGTCTGAGTCGAACCTAATGACGGTATTCGGATGGAGATACGATTTAACTAGAACTCAGTGACGGTTTTCGGATGGAGACACGGCTAACTGGATCATAGTAACGGTTTTCGGATGGAGATACGGTTTGATTGGACCAGATTATCGGTTTTCGGATGGAGAAACGACTGAACTAAATATTGTTTATGATTATGGCGCATATGGATTGTGATCTTTATTATTTTGGACTAACCATTTATATTATGTATTTTTATTGAGTATCCTTGGGATGGTTCTACCTCCTGGATATTCACTGTGATTATTCTCTTATAAGCCCTTTCAGTGGCGTCGCTCAGACGCCCGACTGCGGCATGCTTGTTGTTCATTTATATTTTATAAGCCCTTTATGTGGTGTCGCCCCGACGCCCGACTGTGGCATTATTATTCTTGCAGTTTTCTCTCGAGGAGTCATTCAGACCCTCGTTTGGCACCAGTATTACTATTCTTGCAGTTTCCTCTCGAGGAGTCATTCAGACCCTCGCTTGGCACCCAGTACTTTATATTCGTTTATTTCACCCACATGTGTGCATCATGGTTTTTCGTACATTTTGTGACAGACGTGTGATCACATAATAACCCGGAGCATGTTTGATATATTATATCCGTATTCTTAATGTTTGCGAGTACATTCAAACGTACTCACCGGCTTGTCCCTGGCTATTGTCTTGGCCAGATTCCTTGCTTGGAGATAAGCATCGCGGTGACAACCTCGGAACCTACGCATTGACATTTGCAGCCTCGCGAAGATAGGAATTATCCTGGTCAGCTGTTCTTGTGGGAAATGGAGTCCCATAGACGCAGATGAACCACAACCGCTTCCGCCATCAACCACTAGAAAACCAAATGTTGTACTCCTAGGCCACAATGGTCTTGTACTACATATTTTTGTACTTGCTTGGATTTTCTTGTATCAAGTTGGTGCCTCATCAGCTAACAGTAATCCTGGGGCTGGTGAGCACAACGGCCATTTTCTGGAGAATTAATATCCCGAAAATCCGGTCGTGACAGACTTGGTATCAGAGCTAGGCTGACCATTGGCTAATCCTATCTTAGCCAGGTCGATAAACCTAGGTTAACCAAACCATCAGACCTTAACCTAGTCCCGGCCAAGCTTCTCACGTAAGATAGCCCCACAGTGACCCAACGCCCTTTTCGGCGGACGGTGCCCAACCTATCAACCTAGCCCGTCGATCACGCGCCAGTGACCGACACCCAACCAGTCTCTATCGCAAGCGTGCGGAGGAAGACTCCGTCCCCTTTCCCTATAAAAAGGGCACGCTAGCCTCAACACAGCACAGCACAACCCTTTTTCCCCAAACCAAGCCACGATGCCTGGTCCCATCGTTCACAATGAGACCACAGCGACCAACCTTGGAGGTTCCGTGACCGTGCTCGCAAACCTCACCCGCCGTGCCTATGCGTTAGAACAGCCTCCTGAGTATGTTGTGTACCAAGGACCCATGTATGGTGAGAGCCGTCAGTACTGGGCCACTGTGCACATCTACGGTAGGGGTCTGTCGCCAGAACGCCCCTACAGGTTCACTGGAAGGACCACTTCCTTTGAGCCACAAGCCATCCAACTGGCAGCCCGCGAAGCTATAGTTCAACTCCGGCACTTGTCGCCTAGAGTTAACTGTCGCTCGTTCTACTACTACCCCAGTCGTGACGGGTACGGTAGGCTGCCCCAGGTTGCCAATGGAGACCACGAGACAGATCCTGCGCTGTTGCATCTGGTGCGCTATGTAAGCGCACTAGAGCAACTGTTCGATCAGGTCACCCTTGATCTGATCGCAGCTCGCGGAGAGCTGGTTCGCCGAGCCCCGGCGAGAAGAGAAGCGGAGCCCGACGCCGACAACCCAGTCGTGCTGTTCGGACACCCGATCGATCCTTTGAGGTCTGCGCCAGCCCCCAACCAGAGTACTATGGTGACCCCAGAAGCGCTTCGTCGCCTTTTGGGAACCCATTCCAACGGGATTGTGGCCAACAACCCCCGCGATGGTCATCACCGTTTCCCCGACCCTGCAGCCCCT
Organism: Triticum aestivum; assembly: GCF_018294505.1. Lineage (NCBI taxonomy): Eukaryota > Viridiplantae > Streptophyta > Magnoliopsida > Poales > Poaceae > Triticum > Triticum aestivum. Next base: position 229,725,781 of record NC_057796.1, on the reverse strand, counting down.
CAGCCTCAGCCGGCAAATCCCGACGGTGAGAACCGTGGAGAAGCATCGGCGTCCTCTAGGCAAGCCCGCTTAGAAATTAATGAAGTAGACTAAGTCGCTCGAGTTGTATCGAGCCTTGGTTTTCCTACGCTTTGTAATGGTGTGGGCTTGTATCGCTTGTATTGCATGCTGTCTGCTTGAGCGCCCCTGTTTTGGAGTGGTAGCTATGCATGTGTACGTTAGCGTACAGTTGCACTTTTTTCGGGCGCAGCTACCAAGACCAACCCCGTCGGCGCACACAGTAATGCGTCACATTTATGTGATGTGCATATCTATGGCTTTGACCCGAGAACAGGATCGTCAACCTGTTACCCTTCACCCCGGTAGATAACCCAGCCCCGGTGCTATATAAAGGCCACCTCGTGACCTCGCCGAGCACCCCTCACCTTTGTGCGCAGCGCTCACAGCCATTCCTTGCCATGTCAACCCCCAGTATTTATCTGAGAACCCCAGACGCAACCCCGGGTAGCTTTGTCAAATTATTGTGGGACTTTACCTGCAGTACTATGAGTGCCACCCGTCCACCCCAGCATGAGTTGCTCAAATCGAGGATCACACCTACCACCTCGAAATATTGGGCAGTGGTGCACATCCCTCCCGCCTACCCAAACCAAGACCCAACGGAAGTCTCCTTCATGGGGAAATCCATGCCGACTCCGCATATGGCCATAGAAGCTGCTGCATACGAGGCGCTCACTCGTCTTCGATTCGCAGTACCCTATGCCAGCGAGCGAGGATACTATTATTTTCCGAGTCGTGCAGCACCCGAAGAAGTTGCCTCTTTTCCCGGCGGACGTATTGAGAGAGATCCAGTACTGGCCAGCCTTGCCCAGTACGTTATTGCCCAGGAGCGTTTAACTCAGCGAGTAATGGGTTATCTCCAGAGCCTCGCTGATTTAAATCCTCGGATCGCTATTGGCAGACCTTTGAGGCCTGACCAAGAAGGGCGCATTCATCGTCTGGTCAACCCGCTTCCCCCGATAGAAGAGGGGTGTGCCCCAGTGCCAGAGGCATTTTCTCAGGACCCTGTCTTTTTGCCGTATTCCTTGTAAACGCCTCCGACGTATTTATTATCCCAGTATTTTTATTTTATGTGTTGTAGCATGTTCGTGGTTCCCAAGATTTTTGTGCGACGGATCCGATTTTCTTTAGTTCCTGTTGTGTGAGCAGTTTTACTGCTGTTAGTTTTGTTTTAATTACTTCTTCTCTCACAACATGTTTTGAGGAGATTTCTTTCCCCGAGTTATTGCTGCGTATATATATTTTCACGACATAGATTTTTATTCGCGCATCATCGTAACAGCTTGTAACAAATCTTGAGGACGAGATTTTTTTCTTAAGGGGGGTAGTGTTGTGACACCCAAATTTTTTGGCCTTGTTTTATTTATTAAAATGTTGCCAGGAAATAAAACTTTTCCATTTGTCAAGGTTTACCCTTTTGTTATTGTGAATATTTACTTCAAGTGGAAAAAACCTTCAAAGAGTATTATTGGACTTGTGTGCCCTCTTTATAAAATCAATTCTTTATCAGTGGATTTATTTGCATAATTATTTTTCATGACCTTTATTCTTTTAAAATGGTCTTTCATAAATTTGGAGCCCCTTTTTGCACTGCAACCATTTGATAAATTCTTTTAAAAATTTCACCAAAATTTGGGGATGTCATGTGAGGTTTTCCCATCACTTTTGTGCAAAAACATCCTTTGGTCATTGGAGATTTTGAGCTCCACATCAATTTTTCAAATCTGGTCCAGTAGGTATTTTGCACTACAACCTATTTAAATATTCTTCTAAAAATTCTTCCAAGTGTTTGGAGATGTCAGTGGATGCATACTATTCATCTTCAAGTAAAAACCCAGTGTTGTTCTTTGAAAAATTTGAGTGAATCATCTTCATTTCCATTCTGGTCCAGTTTGGTGATTTGTACTGCAACCCCATTTTATTTTGCTCTAATGCCTTTGAGCTTTTTCCTACCTATAGTCCTCCCTACCAAACTCTTAAGTCCAGGAGATTGGACCCATTGGCATATTTTTGATGCATGAAATGATAGTCTTTAGTTTCTGCCCAAGACTGGTTTTCTCAAAAACTTGCACTATCAACTTTCTGTTTTTGCCAAACTGACCTTACCACCTTCTTGAGCTCTTAAAGAGACTAGGATCCGGAGAGTTTGGCCACCCCAAGAGTTGCCTATGTGACCTTGGCATTCTGTCGAGCACCCTGTGTGCAGGAACAATTTTTGGCAAGCTCTCTGGTTTGCATTGTGGACTTGAACCCCTGACCCATCCAGCATGTCCACTAGCATCCCAGCTGTCCCTAACCCTGGCCTGTTAGCTGCCAGCCTCACCCAAGCTCTCTAGAGCGCGCTGGCATTTTGTCGAGCAGGTGCCGTGCGTGCTCTGGGCGCGCCCAGAGCGCACGTTTTGCACGCGCGTGCACTGAGCCGACACGCCGCTCTGCCACCCTCGTCGCGTCCCATCTCTGGCCCCTGTTCGCCTGCCGAACCACGCCAGGCACTCACCCTCTCTCCAGTACCCTCCAAGCTCTCCTGGCACCCTGCAGCGCCGCCTTGGCAGCACGCCGGCGTCGGCAGCGGATTCCGCCGCGGACGGCGCCGCCCAAACCGCCAGCGCACGCCAGCTGCCCCAGAGCATAGGCCGTGCTTATCCTCCCGCTCATCGGCACGCTTTCGTCGCCGCCACGATGCCGTGCAACTACAGGAAAGTGGTCGCCGGCGATCTTATCCTCGGCCACCGCGGGAGCCAGCCTCGAGCGCCTATATAAAGGGACCCCGAGCTCAACCGATCACTCAAGCAACCCCAGGCCACCCCCATAGCCCTCCCACAGCCAGTAATCGACGGGAGAGTCCTTTCTTCCTCGTCTCCGGCCAGCTCGGTCGCCGTCGCAATCCTGTGCCTTGCGTCGCAGCCAAGCCCTCCCCCGCCAATCCAACGCCACCAAGAACTTCCCCGTAGTCATGCGGAGCTGCCTAGCGCCTCAGCTTCGGCCAAGGATCACCGGAGCCCATAGTCCACTTTGCTCCCGAACCTCCCTCCGCCGCGGAGCTCGCCGCCGGTGACCTCCTCCGTCCCCACCTGCCTAACGCCCACCGAGAGGACCGCCTCGGTCTGGCCAACCCATCCCTGCCCTCAGATGCCCTCAAGGAGCCGCCGTTCGTCGCCGACTATCGCCGGAGCCCCGCGCCGCTCGGGCAGAGAGAGGGAGGGCGAGGGAAAACGGTCAAACCTGACCAGTGGGCCCTCTGGACCCACTGTCAGTGACCCGCGCGGCCGCCCTCTCTGTTTAAGTGATAGCGCAAAGACCGGAGTAGGTCTCCTCTGTTTTGAAAACGTATTCTTCCCCGTAGCGCTTTCCTTTTTTCTGATTTTATTAAAACAGAAGTTTGACTAATGTTTGACTGGATATAACTTTTAAAATAAAACTCCAAATGAGTTGATTCCTTTTCCTACCTCTCTCAAATTTCATCTAGTTTATTTTAAGATTTATTCCAGAAATATTTGGGACAACTTTTTGTACTGCATTTTAAATGTGTGTTGTTTGAATATTTTTCAAAATAGGATTTTTGGAGAAAAGGCATCCTTCAAAAGTGCACCCCCACATGCATACACTTGAAGGCAAGCATTTCTGAACTCTGGCATAATATTTTGTTCTGGTGTTCTTGTGCAATCACAACACCTTTTGACTTGGAGTATGTGATAGCTTTATGTATCGATATAGTCTCGTGCATGAGTACACTTTGGAGTTGTTTTGTGGTCAGCAATGGATACACTAATGATTTGGATCATCCTGGTGAGCTTCTCATGCATACCGGTAGGAAGCCGGGAAAGTCCTGGTCTTGGGTAGACACGAGCTTGTCCCTAGTCCCTCGTCGAGACGAGTATGCCCGGTATGGCATGGTGAGGCCCGAGGAGTGGTGATCTATTTCACTAGTGGTAGTATTGTTGGAGGATACTTGGACCACCTGAGTCGGTTGTAGACCGAGTCTTGATCAATAGCTTCCTTATTTGTTGGTACCACCACTTGTCCCTGCAGGGGACAGGGTATGGTTCAGTAAGTTGTCAACCCCATCCTAGCACACACCGTACAGAGAGGCCGTGAATGAGGGTCCCGTGGCCACGGATTAAAGCCTGTCATTCGGTCAGGGGGCATGGGTGTTTCCGGTTGGGACCGAGAGGGGGGGCACCCCCTTAGAGCGCGCGAATAGAAATTTGATCCCATGCTACGTCGAGGTTGTAGCCTCCCCACTTAGAGTTTTGCTTGGCAGGTGTCGTGGGTGATTCCAGACACCGGTGAGTTAAGCTGGTGTGTGCAGGTCAGGTGTGTTTTCAATTAAAAGACCGTAGACGGAATTAGTCCCGAGGGACTAAGTAAACCCGTTACTCGTGGAAAATGGTACTCCCTCTGTAGAGGATATATCCTGTTAGATAGTCACGTTCTTGAGAAAGGACCACAGTCTGAGTCGAACCTAATGACGGTATTCGGATGGAGATACGATTTAACTAGAACTCAGTGACGGTTTTCGGATGGAGACACGGCTAACTGGATCATAGTAACGGTTTTCGGATGGAGATACGGTTTGATTGGACCAGATTATCGGTTTTCGGATGGAGAAACGACTGAACTAAATATTGTTTATGATTATGGCGCATATGGATTGTGATCTTTATTATTTTGGACTAACCATTTATATTATGTATTTTTATTGAGTATCCTTGGGATGGTTCTACCTCCTGGATATTCACTGTGATTATTCTCTTATAAGCCCTTTCAGTGGCGTCGCTCAGACGCCCGACTGCGGCATGCTTGTTGTTCATTTATATTTTATAAGCCCTTTATGTGGTGTCGCCCCGACGCCCGACTGTGGCATTATTATTCTTGCAGTTTCCTCTCGAGGAGTCATTCAGACCCTCGTTTGGCACCAGTATTACTATTCTTGCAGTTTCCTCTCGAGGAGTCATTCAGACCCTCGCTTGGCACCCAGTACTTTATATTCGTTTATTTCACCCACATGTGTGCATCATGGTTTTTCGTACATTTCGTGACAGACGTGTGATCACATAATAACCCGGAGCATGTTTGATATATTATATCCGTATTCTTAATGTTGCGAGTACATTCAAACGTACTCACCGGCTTGTCCCTGGCTATTGTCTTGGCCAGATTCCTTGCTTGGAGATAAGCATCGCGGTGACAACCTCGGAACCTACGCGTTGACATTTGCAGCCTCGCGAAGATAGGAATTATCCTGGTCAGCTGTTCTTGTGGGAAATGGAGTCCCATAGACGCAGATGAACCACAACCGCTTCCGCCATCAACCACTAGAAAACCAAATGTTGTACTCCTAGGCCACAATGGTCTTGTACTACATATTTTTGTACTTGCTTGGATTTTCTTGTATCAAGTTGGTGCCTCATCAGCTAACAGTAATCCTGGGGCTGGTGAGCACAACGGCCATTTTCTAGAGAATTAATATCCCGAAAATCTGGTCGTGACACGTGATGATCGGACATGGTTTAGTTGATTTGGATCACGTGATCACTTAGATGATTAGAGGGATGTCTATCTAAGTGGGAGTTCTTAAGTAATATGATTAATTGAACTTAAATTTATCATGAACTTAGTACCTGATAGTATTTTGCTTGTCAATGTTGATTGTAGATAGATGTCCCGTGCTGTTGTTCCGTTGAATTTTAATGCGTTCCTTGAGAAAGCAAAGTTGAAAGATGATGGTAGCAATTACATGGACTGGGTCCATAACTTGAGGATTATCCTCATTGCTGCACAGAAGAATTACGTCCTAGAAACACCGCTAGGTGCCAGAACTGCTGCAGGAGAAACACCAGATGTTAGAACGTCTGGCAGAGCAAAGCTGATGACTACTCGATAGTTCAGTGTGCCATGCTTTACGGCTTAGAACCGGGACTTCAACGACGCTTTGAACATCATGGAGCATATGAGATGTTCCAGGAGTTGAAGTTAATATTTCAAGCAAATGCCCGGATTGAGAGATATGAAGTCTCCAATAAGTTCTACAGCTGCAAGATGGAGGAGAATAGTTCTGTCAGTGAGCATATACTCAGAATGTCTGGGTATAACAATCACTTGATTCAACTGGGAGTTAATCTTCCGGATGATAGCGTCATTGACAAAATTCTTCAATCACCGCCACCAAGCTACAAGAGCTTCGTGATGAACTATAACATGCAAGGGATGGATAAGACGATTCCCGAGCTCTTCGCAATGCTAAAGGCTGCGGAGGTAGAAATCAAGAAGGAGCATCAAGTGTTGATGGTCAACAAGACCACCAGTTTCAAGAAAAAGGGCAAAGGGAAGAAGAAAGGGAACTTCAAGAAGAACAACAAACAAGTTGCTGCTCAAGAGAAGAAACCCAAGTCTGGACCTAAGCCTGAGACTGAGTGCTTCTACTGCAAACAGACTGGTCACTGGAAGCGGAACTGCCCCAAGTATTTGGCGGATAAGAAGGATGGCAAGGTGAACAAAGGTATATGTGATATACATGTTATTGATGTGTACCTTACTAATGCTCGCAGTAGCACCTGGGTATTTGATACTGGTTCTGTTGCTAATATTTGCAACTCAAAACAGGGTCTACGGATTAAGCGAAGATTGGCTAAGGACGAGGTGACGATGCGCGTGGGAAATTGTTCCAAAGTCGATGTGATCACAGTCGGCACGCTACCTCTACATCTACCTTCGGGATTAGTTTTAGACCTGAATAATTGTTATTTGGTGCCAGCGTTGAGCATGAACATTATAACTGGATCTTGTTTGATGCGAGACGGTTATTCATTTAAATCAGAGAATAATGGTTGTTCTATTTATATGAGTAATATCTTTTATGGTCATACACCCTTGAGGAGTGGTCTATTTATATTAAATCTCGATAGTAGTGATACACATATTCATAATATTGAGGCCAAAAGATGCAGAGTTGATAATGATAGTGCAACTTATTTGTGGCACTGCCATTTAGGTCATATTGGTGTAAAGCGCATGAAGAAACTCCATTCTGATGGACTTTTGGAATCACTTGATTATGAATCACTTGGTACTTGCGAACCATGCCTCATGGGCAAGATGACTAAAATGCCGTTCTCCGGAACAATGGAGCGAGCAACAGATTTGTTGGAAATCATACATACTGATGTATGTGGTCCAATGAATGTTGAGGCTCGCGGCAGGTATCGTTATTTTCTCACCTTCACAGATGATTTGAGTAGATATGGGTATATCTACTTAATGAAACATAAGTCTGAAACATTTGAAAAGTTCAAAGAATTTTAGAGTGAAGTTGAAAATCATCGTAACAAGAAAATAAAGTTTCTACAATCTGATCGTGGAGGAGAATATTTGAGTTACGAGTTTGGTCTTCATTTGAAGCAATGCGGAATAGTTTCGCAACTCACGCCACCCGGAACACCACAGCGTAATGGTGTGTCTGAACGTCGTAATCGTACTTTACTAGATATGGTGCGATCTATGATGTCTCTTACTGATTTACCGCTATCATTTTGGGGTTATGCTTTAGAGACGGCTGCATTCACGTTAAATAGGGCACCATCAAAATCCGTTGAGACGACGCCTTATGAACTGTGGTTTGGCAAGAAACCAAAGTTGTCGTTTCTTAAAGTTTGGGGCTGCGATGCTTATGTGAAAAAGTTTCAACCTGATAAGCTCGAACCCAAATCGGAGAAATGTGTCTTCATAGGATACCCAAAGGAAACTGTTGGGTACACCTTCTATCACAGATGTGAAGGCAAGACATTTGTTGCTAAATTTGGATCCTTTCTAGAGAAGGAGTTTCTCTCGAAAGAAGTGAGTGGGTGGAAAGTAGAACTTGATGAGGTAACTGTACCCGCTCCCTTATTGGAAAGTAGTTCATCACAGAAACCGGTTCCTGTGACATCTACACCAATTAGTGAGTAATTTAATGATATTGATCATGAAACTTCAGATCAAGTTACTACTGAACCTTGTAGGTCAACCAGAGTAAGATCCACACCAGAGTGGTACGGTAATCCTGTTCTGGAGGTCATGTTACTAGACCATGACGAACCTACGAACTATGAAGAAGCGATGGTGAGCCCAGATTCCGCGAAATGGCTTGAGGCCATGAAATCTGAGATGGGATCCATGTATGAGAACAAAGTGTGGACTTTGGTTGACCTGCCCGATGATCGGCAAGCCATTGAGAATAAATGGATCTTCAAGAAGAAGACTGACGCTGACGGTAATGTTACTGTCTATAAAGCTTGACTTGTTGCAAAAGGTTTTCGACAAGTTCAAGGGATTGACTACGATGAGACCTTCTCACCCATAGCGATGCTTAAGTCTGTCCGAATCATGTTAGCAATTGCCGCATTTTGTGATTATGAAATTTGGCAAATGGATGTCAAAACTGCATTCCTGAATGGATTTCTGGAAGAAGAGTTGTATATGATGCAACCAAAAGGTTTTGTCGATCCAAAGGGAGCTAACAAAGTGTGCAAGCTCCAACGATCCATTTATGGACTGGTGCAAGCCTCTCGGAGTTGGAATAAATGCTTTGATAGTGTGATCAAAGCATATGGTTTTATATAGACTTTTGGAGAAGCCTGTATTTACAAGAAAGTGAGTGGGAGCTCTGTAGCATTTCTAATCTTATATGTGGATGACATATTGTTGATTGGAAATGATATAGAATTTCTGGATAGCATAAAAGGATACTTGAATAAAAGTTTTTCAATGAAAGACCTCGGTGAAGCTGCTTATATATTGGGCATCAAGATCTATAGAGATAGATCAAGATGCTTAATTGGACTTTGACAAAGCACATACCTTGATAAAGTTTTGAAGAAGTTCAAAATGGATCAGGCAAAGAAAGGGTTCTTGCCTATGTTGCAAGGTGCGAAGTTGAGTCAGACTCAATGCCCGACCACTGCAGAAGATAGAGAGAAAATGAAAGATGTTCCCTATGCTTCAGCCATAGGCTCTATCATGTATGCAATGCTGTGTACCAGACCTGATGTATGCCTTGCTATAATTTTAGCGGGGAGGTACCAAAGTAATCCAGGAGTGGATCACTAGACAGCGGTCAAGAACATCCTGAAATACCTGAAAAGGACTAAGGATATGTTTCTCGTTTATGGAGGTGACAAAGAGCTAGTCGTAAAGGGTTACGTCGATGCAAGCTTTGACACTGATCCAGACGATTCTAAATCGCAAACCGGATACGTGTTTACATTGAACGGTGGAGCTGTCAGTTGGTGCGGTTCTAAACAAAGCATTGTGGCGGGATCTACGTGTGAAGCAGAGTACATAGCTGCTTCGGAAGCAGCAAATGAAGGAGTCTGGATGAAGGAGTTCATATCCGATCTAGGTGTCATACCTAGTGCATCGGATCCAATGAAAATCTTTTGTGACAATACTGGTGCAATTGCCTTGGCAAAGGAATGCAGATTTCACAAGAGAACCAAGCACATCAAGAGACGCTTCAACTCCATCTGGGATCAAGTCTAGGTGGGAGACATAGAAATTTGCAAGATACATACGAATCTGAATGTTGCAGACCCATTGACTAAGCCTCTTCCACGAGCAAAACATGATCAGCACCAAGGCTCCATGGGTGTTAGAATCATTACTGTGTAATCTAGATTATTGACTCTAGTACAAGTGGGAGACAATAATACTTGTGTGAATACATAGACAAACAGAGTGTCACTAGTATGCCTCTACTTGACTAGCTCGTTGATCAAAGATGGTTATGTTTCCTAGCCATAGACATGAGTTGTCATTTGATTAACGGGATCACATCATTAGAAGAATGATGTGATTGACTTGACCCATTCCGTTAGCTTAGCACTTGATCGTTTAGTATTCTGCTATTGCTTTCTTCATGACTTATACATGTTCCTATGACTATGAGATTATGCAACTCCCGTTTACCAAAGGAACACTTTGTGTGCTACCAAACGTCACAACATAACTGGGTGATTACAAAGGTGCTCTACAGGTGTCTCCAAAGGTACTTGTTGGGTTGGCGTATTTCGAGATTAGGATTTGTCACTCCGATTGTCGGAGAGGTATCTCTGGGCCCTCTCGGTAATGCACATCACTATAAGCCTTGCAAGCAATGTGACTAATGAGTTAGTTGCAGGATGATGTATTACAGAATGAGTAAAGAGACTTGCCGGTAACGAGATTGAACTAGGTATTGAGATACCGACGATCGAATCTCGGGCAAGTAACATACCGATGACAAAGGGAACAACGTATATTGTTATGCGGTTTGACCGATAAAGATCTTCGTAGAATATGTAGGAGCCAATATGAGCATCCAGGTTCCGCTATTAGTTATTGACCGGAGACGTGTCTCGGTCATGTCTACATAGTTCTCGAACCCGTAGGGTCCGCATGCTTAAAGTTAGATGACGATCGGTATTATGAGTTTTGTGTTTTGATGTACTGAAGGTAGTTCGGAGTCCCGGATATGATCACGGACATGACGAGGAGCCTCGAAATGGTTGAGACATAAAGATTGATATATTGTAAGCCTATATTTGGATATCGGAAATGTTCCGGGTGAAATCGGGATTTTACCGGAGTACCGGGGGTTATCGGACCCCCCAGGGAAGTAATGGGCCTATTGGGCCTTAGTGGATAAGAGAGAGGGCAGCCAGGAGGTGGCGCGGCGCCCCCCTTGCCCCAGTCCGAATTGGACAAGGGAAAGGGGCGGCGGCCCCCCTCTCCTTCCTTCTCTCCACCTCCTCCTTCCCCCCTTCTCCTACTCCTACTAGGAAAGGAGGAGTCCTACTCCCGGTGGGAGTAGGACTTCCCCCTTGGCGCGCCCTCCCTGGCCGGCCGCCTCTCCCCCCTTGCTCCTTTATATACGGGGGTAGGGGGCACCTCTTAACACACAAGTTGATCTGTTGATCTATTCCAGCCGTGTGCGGTGCCCCCTCCACCATATTCCACCTCGGTCATATCGTAGCGGTGCTTAGGAGATGCCCTGTGTCGGTAGCAACATCATCACCGTCACCACGCCGTCGTGCTGACGGAACTCTCCCGTGAAGCTCTGCTGGATCGGAGTTCGCGGGACGTCATCAAGCTAAACGTGTGCTGAACTCGGAGGTGCCGTACGGTACTTGGATCAGTCGGATCGTGAAGACGTACGACTACATCAACCGCGTTGTGCTAACGCTTCCGCTTTCGGTCTACGAGGGTACATGGACAACACACTCCCCTTTCGTTGCTATGCATCACCATGATCCTGTGTGTGCGTAGGAATTTTTTTGAAATTACTACGTTCCCCAACAACAGTTTCAATGACTAGAGACTAAGAATTCATTCAGAAAGCCTATGCCAAAAAATTAGCAATTTCCAAATTTTAAGGCATATAAACTGAGATGATAACCTTATGTCCAGTAAACATGACCATAGTAGTGACTCGAGCAACCAAAAACACAGCTAGGCATCATCAAGCAGCCTAAAAATGTTGACATGGACCGAAACATGTGAGCCTACTGTCCATCTTTCTCTTTAGTTTTCTCCTTTCTTTCTCGTCAACCTAAAATTTAATATAGTACATACATTTGATGTTCTCAATGCCAAATAAGTGAGGTGTCTCATATTTCTGCATGTTTTTACTAAATCATGTACATTGTGACCGCTGAAACGCGCAGAACTGACAAGTTGGACCAGTTACCACAGATTCACAGTGAACAAATTAACTACATACACTAGTCTTGAATTTCTAGACGTTTAGTGTAAAACAGGCCAATCAACAAAAAGAGAAAACAACTTACGTACAAAACTACTTTGTATTCTGTCTACTGCTTATTTGATCAGGCATTTAGGAGTACTACGATTATTTTGTTGATTCGGTTGCTGGTTTTAAACAAAGTTAAATTACTAGTCCTTCCTTTCCATATCGTTACACGTAGAACTTTCCAGCACGAAAATTAGCGCAAGTTTCATTACAGAGAGAGAGGCATTCACGACTAAAAACTAAGAGAGGAAGGCATCCACGATCTCCCTTAAGTTTTGCTAAAGCACATCTAGATGTGCTCTAAGTATTGCACATCTAAGTCCTATGTCACTGATTTTAAGCTAAGATTCGTGCAAGCCTTTTTTTGTCATTTTTTCTTTTCTTTCTAGACACACCCATCTCCCTTCGGTGAAATAGGGATAGTTTGTTATGGCTGTAACTAAACAAGATCAAAAGGAAGTGCGCCGTAAATAATGGGATTGCATGCAGACTTGGGGAGGAGGGAGTATACAGAGTACAAGGATCTCGATCATTACCGGAGGATTCTCTCGATGGCGACCGGCTCCATTGCCGTTCGCTTTCATCTTTTGCTTCGCCGGCTTCTCCGACGTGCCCTTCTCTTTCGTCGGCTTCTCTGACGTGCCCTTCTCTTTCATCTCAGGATTGGCCAACGCAGGCTTCGAAGATGACGGCTCCGTCGGCTTCACCGACCTGGGAGCTACTTTGGGCGTCGTGGGGTGGTAATTCGGTGTAGTCATGGAAGGCTAGGTATGGGAGGCGTGGGGTGGAGTATATGATCTATGCCGTGAAAATCTTTGTATTTACATGGGATTCTCTAACAACCGATCACAAGGAAATATTGGGAATTTGGGATTTCGCGAAGAGGTAGTTTTAGATCACGTAATGTTTATTTATAGGGGATTCTCTAACAACCGACCACAATGAAATATTGGGAATTTGGGATCTCACGAAGAGGTAGTTTTAGATCACGTAATGTTTTTTTAGCTAGTTTTTTATTTTGAGATTTTTTTAGCAAGTTTAGATCAGTAATCACAACCGTGAAGCGTTTGGGCTTCTTGTGCTTTCTCATACGGGCCTATTATAATGGGATGAGCCCATTTTAAATGTAAACATGAGAAAGGAAGCGAGGACTCCAACAGGCGGGACGAGCCCCGTCCCAATTATTTAGGACGGGCATGCGCGAGGGCGCTTTGTCCTCACTGCCACGACTCTCCAAAAATGGTTCCTCTGCCTCTGCGTCCTCTCGATTCCCTCTTCCTCTGCGTCACCCACTCTCCCAACAATCTGGCTTCTGGAACGGTGAGTTCTCCTTCCTGTCAATTTTGTTAGTAGTTCTCCATTAGCAGCACATACGATGGCCTTCTTGTCAATTTCTTGTTCTCCTGCTTCTTTATTTTGTGCACACAGATTCATCTGCCTGCAACATGTAGTCCGTTGCCTTATGAGAATTTTGCACACAGATTCATCTGCATGCAACATCTAGTCCGTTGTCTTGTCAATTTCTTGTTTTGCTCCTGCTTCTTTAGTTTGTACACACAGTTTCATCTGCATGGGCGATGAACAATTCATAGATACATGTTTATTCTGGATTATTGATGCAGTTGTTTAGATAAATATTTCAAGAGCGTAATTTTTGATTGTTAATTTGCATATACTCCCTCTGCAAGGAAATATAACAACTTTTGGTTCACTACTTTAGTAATTTCTTTACAGAGGGAGTACTTGTTTAGTTTAAATTGTTCATGCACTTGTTTACATAAACTTTCAATAGCGCCAGAATTACTATACTATCTGCCGTCATGTTCATCTCGGCTTATTGTTATCATGTTATTGTCATGCTTCATGTCTTATACTGGTTTCATCAATTACAGTCCTTCGATATGGCGCTCGTGAAAGATTATGCTGCTAGGGCAGATGGGAATACTGAAATTTTTGTGAAGTACACGAACAAGGCTAGCTGTGTTGAGTACTGCATTGGCAGATTCAAATACTGGCTGCAGAACGACGACCAGAAGATAGTTGCACTGGATGTGGAGTTCACCTGGCCTCGTGGTCCGACACAGATGGCTGCCGTGGTCCAGTTATGCGTTGGCATCTACGTCCTCGTGTACCACATAAGCGTTGCTGATGAGCACTGCGGCCTGCTTGCCGCCTTCCTGCTCGACGAGGAGTACACCTTTGTTGGGGTGGACATCAACAATTACGAGAAAAAACTCAAGCATGTTGGTCTGGTGGTACGAAACTTTGTGGATATCCAGAATATGTGGAGAGTGCCTGATCCAGTGACGATTAAGCCAAAGTATGGCTTGGCTGACTACGCTGGTTCCATCATCCACCACAGCTACAACAAGATGAAGGATGCTATCACAGAAGATGACCACCATATATGGGCAGAAGCGCCCTTGCCCTTGAAGAACATCTATTATGCTTCCAGGGACGTGTATGCCACCTATGATGTATACAGGCGCTTGGTGAACTTCCAGAAGGGGTTCGAGAGTCAGTGCCAGCATCTCGCCAAACCATCTAGGCGGTCAAAGAAGTCCGGAAGCAAGAATGAATCAACCTAAAATGTTTCTTCTATTTATCCTGATAGTCTGTAAACTTTATTATACTGCTAGTAAGTCGTAAGTTCAAATTTCCTGCAATTTGGATCATCCTTTATTGTAGCTGTCTTGCCTAATTTGATCTACGTTCACAAGATATTATACTTAAGACATTTATTTTGTTTCGGTTTCGCTAGCTATGATACAGAATGCGATAGCCATTTTTACCAAAAGATTATTTCAGATTTATAATGAATACTGTTCTCAACTGGGTTTGAATAGAGAAATTCTAATTTTTTAATTGCATAGAGAAAGTTCATTTTTTTAATCAAAAGAAGGGCCGCCCCCTCTGATTTTCCATTAACAGAAATCACATGGTCTTTCAAGCCCCTGATACAAACTACAGCTAGAAACTAAAGTAATCAACTAGCAGCACAAATCATACATGGTAGCAAGCCCAGCCAGACTTAACATGAAGGTCCAAAAAATAAAACTACGGCAGAGGACAGAAAATATAGCTGAGAGATGCGCAGGCGACACCGCAGTACCCTGTGACTCCACACTTGCGATGAACTGTACAATTCACCTGCTACATGCTCTAGCCTACGCATATAGACCATCATCACCTCTTTGCTCCCAACATCAGCACCTCTTTGTTTACCACCTTCATCTGCAATATAGACCATCCCATGATCCACAAGCAAATTAGCTAAACAAGAATCATAAGATCACTATACCATTTATTTTGTAATCTCACATTATTCCTACATTACCAAAGAGTCAAGAACACAAATGATGCCCTCCCCGCATCTCCTACGCAAACACTCATAGGTAGTTCTACCATCTTAACTCCATGATTTAAAATATTAATAAAACCCCCTTAACGATTCCATTTGCATTACCATCGTTCATGATTATAGCCAGAGAAACAACAGCCAATAAAGCAACCACCTGTGTAAGCCCTATTTTGAGTCCTGAATAGGGCCCAATCCAAGCATTTACTCTAACTGCAACATGTCCTCCTCTAATAGTCATCATCACCCAAGACATAATGAAGACATAACCCCATAGATGCATAACTGCTATCAACATAGTTTTCGCAGTATACCTAGTGTAAAGGACACTCTTGCGTTGTCGTGCTACATTTGTGGCTCCTCGGTCAGCATGTTCATAACCACCTCGATCTGAAGATCTTCATGGGTGGTGCTCTTGAAACCGAAAAGAACGGCTTTATGAACCTTGAGCTCTTCACTGTCAACAAAATCACTCCATCCATTGCCGAAGATGATGCGGCCATCATCACACTTGTGGTACTTGACCGGCATGAAACTGTCCTTGCACAGCCGAATGCCAGCAAGCCCATCTCCCGGTATCTCCCCATCTCTTGGGGTCTTCAGGGCGTCGACAACTGTCAGGACCCCGATCCTAAGTCACATCGATCTAGCATGTAACACATCATATCACTTTGCGGCCTCACGCACGGTATTCCCACGGGTGCCACCTTACCTGGCCCGGGACCGTTTGCGCCTATTGGCTCACGTATATGATAGTGTCGCTAGCATCCATATGACAGAGAACCCGGGCCGACATAACTAGTCGTGAACCCAAAGTGGCACTAACTTACAGGGACAGGCATACATGACCCAGCAACGAACGTGTCGGTCATCAGCGAGTGAATCCGGGCTGTAGCAACTGGGCTAGCAGGACTCCGGGAATCCGGGCTGTAGCAGGCTAACAGGACTCCGAAAGACACCGCGTGACATTCCCCCGAAGGGACAGACACAGGATCGAAGGACGACACGTGCCGGCCAGTCCAAGTGTTCCGGAGCAGTAGCAACTGGGCTAACAGGACTCCGGTAAACCGGGCTGTAGCAGACTACCATGGCTCAGTGGAAGCACTAGACTACATTTCCCCATAAGAGAGGATACCAAGGATAGACAACTAGGTTGTCGGATCCCACACATACCAAGCATTTCAATCGTACACACAATATGCTCGATATGTGTAAATACAACATGACATCACAACAAAACTCTACGACTCAAAGTATTTATTCACTAGGCTCCGAAGAGCCAGATATTACAAACATGGGTCTGATGACCCAACATACAGAGCATACAAGCAACAAGCACATGCGGAAGCATACCTTGTCTGAGTACGGACAACTACAAAATAAAAAGGCTGAGAAGCCTGACTAACTACAAGACGCTCCCAAGGTACAAGCTCGTAGCTGAGGTTACAAGCTAAACGTCAAAGTCCACGCGGAACTACTAGCGAGACTGAAGTCTCTCCGCAAAAACATAAATTAATCAAACGTGAGTACAAATGTACCCAGGAAGACTTACATCAGAACTAGCTACATATGCATCGGTATCAACAAGGGGATGGTGGGGTTTAACTACAGCAAGCCAGCTTTGACTCGGTGGCTATCCTGAACTACGACCGCAAGTAACTCTGTTGAGGTGGCGCACACGTGTCCACATATTCACCATATCAATACACCACTATGGATCTGCTCCCGTCTCCCTACGAGAACGCCATCCATAGCACTCACGCTTATCTTGCGCATTTTAGAGTATCCACTTTCACTTGTCTATGAACTGCACAGGCAACCCAGAAGTCCTTTACCGCGGACAAGGCTATTCGAATAGATAATGTTAACCCTGCAGGGGTGTACTTCTTCACACATGCTCTCGCCACTTACCACCATGTACACGTCGTGTATCTCGGCAACCTTCAAGCGGAAGCCTGGCGAGGGAGTCGGCCATGACCTGACTAACCACACAAGTCTCTAGTCCAGGTTTATCGCTTATTCGGGTTCCATCCGCAAGGAGATCCGGCCGGGGTGTCGCTCACGGCCCCAAATGATGTGTGCAGGGTTCCCAAGCCCACCTCGACGGATGGTTCTACGCTTGGTACACCATGCCACTGTGCCTAGTCTGTCCCAAGCCCACCTGTACCGGGTGCCACTTGGTAGACTACTAACACTACCTACAAACACCAGAAATTAGTTGCACCTCCTGGAGAGAGATCGAGTTGATTAATAAGCGAGAGAGCTTGGAGTGCCCGGAGCCCAATGTGTGGTAGTAGCTGTTCAAGGATCACAAACACAGAACTCAGTTCCTGAGGGCGGTTTCAATGAGACAACCCACCATGTACTCCTACATGGCCTCTCACCGCTACCTTTACCAAATCGTGTTCACACACTTAGCTCTCAACAGTAGGACATGTTCACCACATTCCAATTCATCCCCGATGAATCAGACCTGACTCAACTCTAAGCAGTAGCAGGCATGACAACAAGCATGAATGAGTAGGCACATCAGGGCTCAAACAACTCCTACACATGCTAGTGGGTTTCATCTATTTACTGTGGCAATGACAGGTCATGCAGAGGAAAGGGGTTCAGCTACCGTAGCATGTAACAGTTGAATCGTTGTTGTCCTAATGCAGTAACAGAGGGTAGAGGCGAGAGAGTGGGATTGTATCGGAATGAACAAGGCGGTTTTTGCTTGCCTGGCACTTCTGAAGATAGCATTGTGTCTTCATTAGTGTCATCGATCACATCGTCGGAACAACGTCTACCGAGAGGAACAACCACCGGCAAACAAGAGGGAACACAATCAATGCGATGCAACAATATGATGCATGATCATGACATGGCAATATGTTGTTGATTGAGCTAATGCAACTAGAAACTAGATTAAATGAAGTTGGTTTGAACCAAAGGTTCAAATTCAAACTCCATATAAGACATTTCAAATGCCATTTATTCAAATTGTGATATACAGTGGCTATAAGTTTTTCAAACATGCATGAGGATGCCATAAAGAGATTCTTTGGATTTTTCTGATAATTTTTTATATATAACTTATTTCATTTGGAGTTACAGTTGAATTTCTAGGAATTTTAGAAGTTTTAAACATTTTCTGAAATTAAATAAATCAAATAGATTTATTTAAAAATCCAGAAAAGCATTACTGCATCATCACGGCGTCAGCATGACATCAGCAAGTCAAAGACGCCAGCCCTGGTCAAACCTGACGGCTGGGACCCACTCGTAAGTGAAACAACTAATTAACAGGGTTAAATTAATACTAACTAAGCTATTAGTGGGGCCAGGGCCCACATGTCAGTGACTTAGTGTGTTAACTAAATGTTAATTAGCGTTAACCTAAAATTAGCAGGGCTCTGGCCCACCAGTATTGACCCAGGGGAGTCAAACCCCAGGTCAAATGAGGTCAACTCGGGCTAATCCCGCCGGCGGGTCGACGCCGGCGAGGCCAGACACGGTGGAGGGCCACGGGTTTCGCGCTCCGGCGTCCAAATGGACGGAGGAGACCACCTACGGACAGCTGGTGACCCCGCGCGTCGAGTGGTGTAGTCAGTTACGACGGGGGCGACCTATATCGACGACGGCGAGCTCAAAGGCGGCGGCCGGAGTTCGGGTCTCAGCGGTTTCGGTGTTGCGGTTCACGACAGGAGCCACTGGAGGGGGTTTTGGTCTTCGGGCATTGCGCTGAGCACGGTTGTGCGCTCGGTTGTAGCTCTAGGTGACAGTGGCCACGACGGCGACATGGCCGGCGGAGCCGAGCTCGCGGCTCAGGTGGAACGAGCTCGGGGAGGAGGGGGGAGAGATGCACCAGCTCACAGCGAGTTGAACGGAGGCCTCTGCGCGCTCGGGGAGGGGCTGGTGATGACGGGAGGTCGCCAGCGATCTCGGTGGCCCGAGGAGGAAGAAGACGTCGGGGACGGCGCTCCAGGGCTCTTCCCGTCGAGTGGCTCGGTGGAGACGGCGTAGAGGTCGACGGCGGAGCTTCTTGGTGCATCGGAGAGGCGAGGGGTGGACGGTGTCCGTGTCTACGGCGAGCGGTGGCGACGGTGGCATTCGGTCGTGTGCGTGAGAGAGACAGAGGGGAGGAGGAGCACTAGGAGAGTGGGAGAGGGCCAGAGGGGTTGCGTGGCGTTGTCCAGACGCGTCGGGGAGGGGCAGGCAGACAAGGAGGAGCTGGCCTCCTCGGCCGCGCGCGTGCGAGCACGCAGCTGCTCCTACTAGCAGGAGGAAGACGACAGGAGGTGCCAGGTGGGCTGGGCCAGCGAGCTGGGCTGCCAGCTGGGCAGGCTTCAGGTAAGGCCAGGTAAAACCTTTCCCTTTCCCATTTTCTGTTTTGTTTTCTATTTCTGCAATTTGTTTTGGTTTAGTTCAAAAACCAAACCATTTTCTTAGCTTCTGAAAATTATCATGTGGCTAGATATAATATATTCAGAGCCACTCAGCATTTTTCAGAATTATTGGATTCATAAACTAGTTATTATAAATATAAATCCAATTCAAATAATTATTGGTTTGATTCAAAGTCCCAAAAGAATCATTTCTGAGATTCAAAAAATATTGGTTTGAGTTTTAGCTCTTGCCAATATCTTCAGAAATTAACATGAACATTTTTGTTGGGCTCATTTGAACGATTTCAATGTTGATCATTTTTAAAAGATTTTTGAGGCTTGAGAATTCCCTCAATTCAATTTCACTGGAAATTTAGACATGATGCATAATGCACTCTGATGCAACTATTTACAAGCACAATTCTAGGGTTGTGACGATACCAAAGATGTCAGGACCCCGATCCTAAGTCACATCGATCTAGCATGTAACACATCATATTACTTTGCAACCTCACGCGCGGTATTCCCACGGGTGCCACCTTACCTGGCCCGGGACCGTTTGCGCCTATTGGCTCACGTATATGATAGTGTTGCTAGCATCCATATGACAGAGAACCCGGGCTGACATGACTAGTCATGAACCCAAAGTGGCACTAACTTACAGGGACAGGCATACATGACCCAACAACGAACGTGTCGGTCATCAGCGAGTGAATCCGGGCTGTAGCAACCTGGCTAGCAGGACTCCGGGAATCCGGGCTGTAGCAGGCTAACAGGACTCCGAAAGACACCGCGTGACATTCCGCCGAAGGGACAAACACAGGATCAAAGGAGGACACATGCCGGCCAGTCTAAGTGTTCCGGAGCAGTAGCAACTGGGCTAACAGGAGTCCGGTAAACCGGGCTGTAGCAGACTACCATGGCTCAGTGGAAGAACTAGACTACATTTCCCCATAAGAGAGGCTACCAAGGATAGACAGCTAGGTTGTCGGATCCCACACATACCAAGCATTTCAATCATACACACAATATGCTCGATATGTGTAAATACAACATGGTACCACAACAAAACTCTACGACTCAAAGTATTTATTCACTAGGCTCCGAAGAGCCAGATATTACAAACATGGGTCTGATGACCCAACATACAGAGCATACAAGCAACAAGCACATGCGGAAGCTTAACTTATCTGAGTACAGACAACTACAAAAGAAAAAGGCTGAGAAGCCTGACTAACTACAAGACCCTCCCAAGGTACAAGCTCGTAGCTGAGGTTACAAGCTAAACGTCGAAGTCCACGCGGAACTACTAGCGAGACTGAAGTCCCTCTGCAAAAACATAAATTAAGCTAACGTGAGTAAAAATGTACCCAGCAAGACTTACATCAGAACTAGCTACATATGCATCGGTATCAACAAGGGGATGGTGGGGTTTAACTGTAGCAAGACAACTTTGACTCGGTGGCTATCCTGAACTACGACCGCAAGTAACTCTGTTGAGGTGGCGCACATGAGTCCACATATTCACCATATCAATACACCACTATGGATCCGCTCCCGTCTCCCTACGAGAACGCCATCCATAGCACTCACACTTATCTTGCGCATTTTAGAGTATCCACTTTCACTTGTCTATGAACTCCACAGGCAACTCAGAAGTCCTTTACCGCGGACACGGCTATTAGAATAGATAATGTTAACCCTGCAGGGGTGTACTTCTTCACACACGCTCTCGTCACTTACCACCATGTACACGTCGTGTATCTCGGCAACGTTCAAGCGGAAGCCTGGCGAGGGAGTCGGCCACGACCTGACTAACCACACAAGTCTCTAGTCCAAGTTTATCGCCAATTCGGGTTCCATCCGCAAGGAGATCCAGCCGGGGTGTCGCTCACGGCCCCAAACGATGTGTGCAGGGTTCCCAAGCCCACCTCGACGGATGGTTCTTCGCTTGGTACACCGTGCCACTGTGCCTAGTCTGTCCCAAGCCCACCTGTACCGGGTGCCACTTGGTAGACTACTAACACTACCTACAAACACCAGAAACTAGTTGCAACTCCTGGACAGAGATCGAGTTGATTAATAAGTCGAGAGAGCTTGGAGTGCCCGAAGCCCAATGTGTGGTAGTAGCTGTTCATGGATCACAAACACAGAACTCAGTTCCTGAGGATGGTTTCAATGTGACAACCCACCATGTACTCCTACATGGCCTCTCACCGCTACCTTTACCAAATCGTGTTCACACACTTAGCTCTCAACAGTAGGACATGTTCACCACATTCCAGTTCATCCCCGATGAATCAGACCTGACTCAACTCTAAGCAGTAGCAGGCATGACAACAAGCATGAATGAGTAGGCACATCAGGGCTCAAACAACTCCTACTCATGCTAGTGGGTTTCATCTATTTACTATGGCAATGACAGGTCATGCAGAGGAAAGGGGTTCAGCTACCGTAGCATGTAACAGTTGAATCGTTGTTGTCCTAATGCAGTAACAAAGGGCAGAGGCGAGAGAGTGGGATTGTATCGAAATGAACAAGGCGGTTTTTGCTTGCCTGGCACTTCTGAAGATAGCATTGTGTCTTCATTAGTGTCATCGATCACATCGTCGGAACAACGTCTACCGAGAGGAACAACCACCGGCAAACAAGAGGGAACACAATCAATGCGATGCAACAATATGATGCATGATCATGACATGGCAATATGCTGTTGATTGAGCTAATGCAACAAGCAACCAGATTAAATGAAGTTGGTTTGAACCAAAGGTTCAAATTCAAAATCCATATAAGACATTTCAAATGCCATTTATTCAAATTGTCATATACAGTGGCTATAAGTTTTTCAAACATGCATGAGGATGCCATAAAGAGATTCTTTGGATTTTTCTGATAATTTTTTATATATAACTTATTTCATTTGGAGTTACGGTTGAATTTCTATGAATTTTAGAAGTTTTAAACATTTTCTGAAATTAAATAAATCAAATAGATTTATTTAAAAATCCAGAAAAGCATTACTGCATCATCACGGCGTCAGCATGACATCAGCAAGTCAAAGACGCCAGCCCTGGTCAAACCTGACGGCTGGGACCCAGTCGTCAGTGAAACAACTAATTAACAGGGTTAAATTAATACTAACTAAGCTATTAGTGGGGCCAGGGCCCACATGTCAGTGACTTAGTTTGTTAACTAAATGTTAATTAGCGCTAACCTAAAATTAGCAGGGCTCTGGCCCACCAGTATTGACCCAGGGAAGTCAAACCTCAGGTCAAATGAGGTCAACTCGGGCTAATCCCGCCGGCGGGTCGACGCCGGCGAGGCCAGACGCGGTGGAGGGCCACGGGTTTCGCGCTCCGGCATCCAAATGGACGGAGGAGACCACCTACGGACAGCTGGTGACCCCGCGCGTCGAGTGGTGTAGTCAGTTACGACGGGGGCGACCTATATCGATGGCGGCGAGCTCAAAGGCGGCGGCCGGAGTTCGGGTCTCAGCGGTTTCGGTGTTACGGTGCACGACAGGAGCCACTGGAGGGGGTTTTGGTCTTCGGGCATTGCGCTGAGCACGGTTGTGTGCTCGGTTGTATCTCTAGGTGATAGTGGCCACGACGGCGACATGGCCGGCGGAGCCGGGCTCACGGCTCAGGTGGAACAAGCTCGGGGAGGAGGGGGAGAGATGCACCAGCTCACAGCGAGTTGAACGGAGGCCTCTGCGCGCTCGGGGAGGGGCTGGTGATGACGGGAGGTCGCCAGCGATCTCGGTGGCCCGAGGAGGAAGAAGACGTCGGGGACGGCACTCCAGGGCTCTTCCCGTCGCGTGGCTCAGTGGAGACGGCGTAGAGGTCGACGGTGGAGCTTCCTGGTGCGTCGGAGAGGCGAGGGGTGGACGGTGTCCGTGTCTACGGCGAGCGGCAGCGACGGTGGCATTCGGACGTGCGCGTGAGAGAGAGATAGAGGGGAGGAGGAGCATTGGGAGAGTGGGAGAGGGCCAGAGGGGTTGCGTGGCATTGTCCAGACGCGTCGGGGAGGGGCAGGCAGACAAGGAGGAGCTGGCCTCCTCGGCCGCGCGCGTGCGAGCACGCAGCTGCTCCTACTAGCAGGAGGAAGACGACAGGAGGCGCCAGGTGGGCTGGGCCAACGAGCTGGGCTGCCAGCTGGGCCGGCTTCAGGTAAGGCCAGGTAAAACCTTTCCCTTTCCCATTTTCTGTTTTGTTTTCTATTTCTGCAATTTGTTTTGGTTTAGTTCAAAAACCAAACCATTTTCTTAGCTTCTGAAAATTATCATGTGGCTAGATATAATATATTCAGAGCCACTCAGCATTTTTCAGAATTATTGGATTCATAAACTAGTTATTATGAATATAAATCTAATTCAAATAATTATTGGTTTGATTCAAAGTCCCAAAAGAATCATTTCTGAGATTCAAGAAATATTGGTTTGAGTTTTAGCTCTTGCCAATATCTTCAGAAATTAACAGGAACATTTTTGTTGGGCTCATTTGAACGATTTCAATTTTGATCATTTTTAAAAGATTTTTGAGGCTTGAGAATTCCCTCAATTCAATTTCACTGGAAATTTAGACATGATGCATAATGCACTCTGATGCAACTATTTACAAGCACAATTCTAGGGTTGTGACGATAGCAAAGCTGTCAGGACCCCGATCCTAAGTCACATCAATCTAGCATGTAACACATCATATCACTTTGCGACCTCACGCACGGTATTTCCACGGGTGCCACCTTACCTGGCCCGGGACCGTTTGCGCCTATTGGCTCACGTATATGATAGTGTTGCTAGCATCCATATGACAGAGAACCCGGGTTGACATGACTAGTCGTGAACCCAAAGTGGCACTAACTTACAGGGACAGGCATACATGACCTAACAACGAACGTGTCAGTCATCAGCGAGTGAATCCGTGCTGTAGCAACTGGGCTAGCAGGACTCCGGGAACCCGGGCTGTAGCAGGCCAACAAGACTCCGAAAGACACCGCGCGACATTCCCCCGAAGGGACGGACACAGGATCGAAGGAGGACACATGCCGGCCAGTCTAAGTGTTTCGGAGCAGTAGCAACTAGGCTAACAGGACTCCAGTAAACCGGGCTATAGCAGACTACCATGGCTCAGTGGAAGAACTAGACTACATTTCCCCATTACAGAGGCTACCAAGGATAGACAACTAGGTTATCTGATCCCACACATACCAAGCATTTCAATCATACACACAATATGCTCGATATGTGTAAATACAACATGGCATCACAACAAAACTCTATGACTCAAAGTATTTATTCACTAGGCTCCGAAGAGCCAGATATTACAAACATGGGTCTGATGACCCAACATACAGAGCATACAAGCAACAAGCACATGCGGAAGCTTAACTTGTCTAAGTACAGACAACTACAAAAGAAAAAGGCTGAGAAGCCTGACTAACTACAAGACCCTCCCAAGGTACAAGCTCGTAGCTGAGGTTACAAGCTAAACATCGAAGTCCACGCGGAACTAGTAGCGAGACTGAAGTCCCTCTGCAAAAACATAAATTGAGCAAACGTGAGTACAAATGTACCCAGCAAGACTTACATCAGAACTAGCTACATATGCATCGGTATCAACAAGGGGATGGTGGGATTTAACTGTAGCAAGACAACTTTGACTCGGTGGCTATCCTGAACTACGACCGCAAGTAACTCTGTTGAGGTGGCGCACACGAGTCCACATATTCACCATATCAATACACCACTATGGATCCGCTCCCGTCTCCCTACGAGAACGCCATCCATAGCACTCACGCTTATCTTGCGCATTTTAGAGTATCCACTTTCACTTGTCTATGAACTGCACAGGCAACCCATAATTCCTTTACCGCGGACACGACTATTCGAATAGATAATGTTAACCCTGCAGGGGTGTACTTCTGCACACACGCTCTCGTCACTTACCACCATGTACACGTCATGCATCTCGGCAACCTTCAAGCGGAAGCCTGGCGAGGGAGACGGGCACGACCTGACTAACCACACAAGTCTCTAGTCCAGGTTTATCGCCTATTCGGGTTCCATCCGCAAGGAATTCCGGCCGGGGTGTCGCTCACGGCCCCAAATGATGTGTGCAGGGTTCCCAAGCCCACCTCGACGGATGGTTCTACGCTTGGTACACCATGCCACTGTGCCTAGTCTGTCCCAAGCCCACCTGTACCGGGTGCCACTTGGTAGACTACTAACACTACCTACAAACACCAGAAACTAGTTGCAACTCCTGGACAGAGACCGAGTTGATTAATAAGTCGAGAGAGCTTGGAGTGCCCGAAGCCCAATGTGTGGTAGTAGCTGTTCACGGATCATAAACACAGAACTCAGTTCCCGAGGACGGTTTCAATGTGACAACCCACCATGTACTCCTACATGGCCTCTCACCGCTACCTTTACCAAATTGTGTTCACACACTTAGCTCTCAACAGTAGGACATGTTCACCACATTCCAATTCATCCCCGATGAATCAGACCTGACTCAACTCTAAGCAGTAGCAGGCATGACAACAAGCATGAATGAGTAGGCACATCAGGGCTCAAACAACTCCTACTCATGCTAGTGGGTTTCATCTATTTACTATGGCAATGACAGGTCATGCAGAGGAAAGGGGTTCAGCTACCGCAGCATGTAACAGTTGAATCGTTGTTGTCCTAATGCAGTAAAAGAGGGCAGAGACGAGAGAGTGGGATTGTATCGGAATGAACAAGGGGGTTTTGCTTGCCTGGCACTTCTGAAGATAGCATTGTGTCTTCATTAGTGTCATCGATCACATCGTCGGAACAACGTCTACCGAGAGGAACAACCACCGGCAAACAAGAGGGAACACAATCAATGCGATGCAACAATATGATGCATGATCATGACATGGCAATATGCTGTTGATTGAGCTAATGCAACTAGCAACCAGATTAAATGAAGTTGGTTTGAACCAAAGATTCAAATTCAAACTCCATATAAGACATTTCAAATGCCATTTATTCAAATTTTCATATACAGTGGTTGTAAGTTTTTCAAACATGCATGAGGATGCCATAAAGAGATTCTTTGGATTTTTCTGATAATTTTTTATATATAACTTATTTCACTGGAGTTACGGTTGAATTTCTATGAATTTTAGAAGTTTTAAACATTTTCGAAAATTAAATAAATCAAATAGATTTATTTGAAAATCCAGAAAAGCATTACTGCGTCATCACAGCGTCAGCATGACATCAGCAAGTCAAAGATGCCAACCCTGGTCAAACCTGACGGCTGGGACCCACTCGTTAGTGAAACAACTAATTAACAGGGTTAAATTAATACTAACTAAGCTGTTAGTGGGGCCAGGGCCCACATGTCAGTGACTTAGTGTGTTAACTAAATGTTAATTAGCGCTAAGCTAAAATTAGCAGGGCTCTGGCCCACCAGTATTGACCCAGGGGAGTCAAACCCCAGGTCAAACGAGGTCAACTCGGGCTAATCCCGCCGGCGGGTCGACGCCGGCGAGGCCAGACGCGGTGGAGGGCCGCAGGTTTCGCGCTCCGGCGTCCAAATGGATAGAGGAGACCACCTACGGATAGCTGGTGATCCCACACGTCGAGTGGTGCAGTCAGTTACGACGGGGGCGACCTATATCAACGGCGGCGAGCTCAAAGGCGGCAGCCGAAGTTCGGGTCTCAGCGGTTTCGGTGTTGCGGTGCACGGCAGGAGCCACTGGAGGGGGTTTAGGGCTTCGGGCATTGCGCTGAGCACGGCCGTGCACTCGGTTGTAGCTCTAGGTGACGGTAGCCACGGCGGCGACATGGTCGGCGGAGCCGAGCTCGCGGCTCCGGTGGAACAGGCGGCTACAGAACAGGAACGAGCTCAGGGAGGAGGGGGAAAGACGCAGCAGCTCACAGTGAGTTGAATGGAGGCCTCTGCGCGCTCGGGAAGGGGCTGGTGACGTCGGGAGGTCGCTGGCGATCTCGGTGGCCCAAGGAGGAAGAAGACATCGGGGACGGCGCTCCAGGGCTCTTCCTATCGCGTGGCTCGGTGGAGACGGTGTAGAGGTCGACGACGGAGCTTCTTGGTGCGTCGAAGAGGCGAGGGGTGGACGGTGTCCGTGTCTACAGCGAGCGGAGGCGACAGTGGCATTTGGTCGTGCGCGTGAGAGAGAGACAGAGGGGAGGAGGAGCACTGGGAGAGTGGGAGAGGGCCAGAGGGGTTGCGTGGCGTTGTCCAGACGCGTCGGGGAGGGGCAGGCAGACAAGGAGGAGCTGGCCTCCTCGGCCGCGCGCGTGCGAGCACGCAGCTGCTCCTACTAGCAGGAGGAAGACGACAGGAAGCGCCAGGTGGGCTGGGCCAGCGAGCTGGGCTGCCAGCTGGGCCAGCTTCAGGTAAGGCCAGGTAAAACCTTTCCCTTTCCCATTTTCTGTTTTGTTTTCTATTTCTGCAATTTGGTTTGGTTTAGTTCAAAAACCAAACCATTTTCTTAGCTTCTGAAAATATCATGTGGCTAGATATAATATATTCAGAGCCACTCACCATTTTTCAGAATTATTGGATTCATAATCTAGTTATTATGAATATAAATCCAATTCAAATAATTATTGGTTTGATTCAAAGTCCCAAAAGAATCTTTTCTGAGATTCAAAAAATATTGGTTTGAGTTTTAGCTCTTGCCAATATCTTCAGAGATTAACAGGGACATTTTTGTTGGGCTCATTTGAACGATTTCAATGTTGATCATTTTTAAAAGATATTTGAGGCTTGAGAATTCCCTCAATTCAATTTCACTGGAAATTTAGACATGATGCATAATGCACTCTGATGCAACTATTTATAAGCACAATTCTAGGGCTGTGACAACTCACCCCCACTAAACAAGGATCTCGTCCCGAGATTCAAGACGTGAGGCAAGAGGAAAGGGGGGTCGCAAAACTATCACAATCTTGATGATCCATACTGTCCTTCTCGAAGATGTTGATTTATTCCTTCAAATTGATCTTGACGTCCTTGCTTTTGAGATCTTCATCCAACTATGATGAGGAAACAGAGGAAACTCGACAGAATTCGATCTTTACAAAGATCAAGCGATACATGATCAACTCATGGGGTGAGGCGAAAGAACGTCTCTTGAGCCGAGACGCAAGACACACATCAGGAGGGTGATGGAGAAGTAGACGACGAAGGTTCAATTTGGTAGGCAACAACTCCATGCTTGGGTAAGATGGTGTACAGTCTCAACGTAGCGAGGAGTTAAGTTGTCATGACACCATAACGAGACATCTTAGAGGAGGTGACTCATAGCATTATTCCCTTAAGTGGCAAAAAGAATTACTTTTGATCCATAGATCATTGGAACTCTTCATACTAGCCTGAGGCAATTCACAATTGATCGTTTGGAGGAATTCAAAAGAATGACATACTTGGACTAGTATGGATGATGTGGATTACCTTGTCGAAGACAATGCAAGGGATGATTTTGCTTATCATCGAAAATGGTTGGAATCCTTGGTAGGACCATTTTTGAAGATGATCCTGGACAGCAACTGCTGAGAAGGGCAGCCCATTGAAAACTGGCACAATGGCGATGTGGGCTGGGGAAAAAATGTAAATGTTGGGAATGTTCCAACCATCATATCTGCCTGAGGTTCAGATCTGGTTGGTAACGGGATATTTTAGACAGCATGTCTGGAAAAGAAAGTTTGCAACACCAATCAATGAGATGACATTGTGAGATTCTCGGGAGATGAAATACGATAGCAAGCTCCAAAACATGAGCTGGTTTGCTACATACATGTGAACACGTTGTCCACGACAAGCATGACCACACAATAGTCTTATGATAAAACACTACCGAGTTCTGGTTGGGAACCATCATCGAGGATAAGGAATCTTGTACAAATCCGTCTGGTACCTTCAGGACTAGCACTTAGAACTTATTATCCTTGAACAAATCAATCAGTGGCTTGGTGTGCTAGGAATTACATATGGAATGAAGATGATCAGTCTAACATACCACAGAATACTTTGCACGTGCATGGCTGACTTGGGATGATTTCAGAGGAAACAACATTGACTTTCTCGAATTCACGGCGGCAACTTGCATCAATGCACATGTATTAGAGGAAGTTACTTCTTTCATCCGAGCATATGCTTCATGAACGGAACACGAAGGCAATGCTTTAAAAGTTTCCAACACTACTTAATGTTCAACACGAATCATGGAGGAGACAAAATGCTGCTGATGGGCTCAACAGCAACTCAGCAGAATTCCCATATCACTGGACTTCCACCATTATGTGAACAATGTGATAGTATTGGTCAGACCAAAAGATGTAATGGTGTATGCTCGAGGAATCAACCACGAGTAAGACAACATTACGAATATCGTTGGTTCTAACTTGATTTGACGATGGCCCACACTCAAATCAAGGTTTGGGCAAGACGATAGGTTCAACAACTGATCTCGAGGACCAATCGATGAAGAAATCATCCTTCTACAACAAACACACAAACACAAGATATCCCTTTGGAAATGAACTAAGTTAGACAAGCTTTTATATTCCAACTCTCCAATTTGTTGTTTAGCTTGACCAACTAGCTCAGGGGTATCCATCATAGATACTTGGAGAATGGGTGGTTTAGAAGAAAACCAACATGAGCACAAGCTCAACATAACAGTCAGGGAACAACCCGGTAATACCTCCGAGAAGACATTGGAATATCACGAACCATCGATATGTTATTAAGCTCGAGAATAATCTTGCTTTCAAGGGCAAGATGATATAACTAAATAGGGAAGGGATTGATACAATCCTAACTCTTGATCGAAGAGTGCACCAGAAATAAGGACAAGGTAGCACGATCAATCCTAGTATAGTGATTCAATAACCAACACGCTAAGAATGATATTAATGTCCATTAACTACCAAGCAACACGGTTGCTAGGAGTATTGATTTCACACATCATGGTTCACTTGTCGGCATTCCGGTTGTGACAACACGGGACCGAGGAATGAAAAATGATGGCAAGAAGTATCACTGCGTCAAAAATTCATGAGAGATGGTGCAATTCTCATGACAATCCTGACATAAAGGGGGTAATACTCCGAGGTAGAACAGAACAAAAGCTGGATTGGCATTTTGATCTGCGAAATACAACTACTTTGACCCAATCCTGGATATGGATGAGGTACTGGAGTTTGTTTCTCCTAGTCATTCCGGATTAGAATGGCTTGACGGGCCACAAGAATAATAGGCATCGATGAACGAATGCACGCATACTCTTGACTATCAATTGATAGACGAAGGTCAGAAAACAACTAAAGGGGGACAACTCAAAGGAACACATATCTTTCTGAGTTGTGGATGCATAGATTAGTATGTCGAACAAGTTCAACATATTTCTTCCAGATAACCCATGCAGAAGAAAAGGGACTGGCAGATTCACAATATGAATGGAGTACTCCTCAAGAGCACCCTGGTTGTGATCTTTTGGTTCAAAAGAACTTCTGCCATGATGGTTCATGGTATTGGAAGAATGAGATACCACGGACCTCGAGGACTATCGCAAAGGTTACTAATATCTTAAGGGAACTAGCAAATACTAACAACATGAAGTAGGGTGAATCTCGGGTTCAAAAACCCAGGAGTAGAATACCTACTACTAAGTAGCATCACGGGATGCTTTCGGGAATGATGGCCAGATTCATCACACTGGGAACACAAAACATGGCTAGATTACTAGGTGACTCCCTAAAACACCTAGGGTCATAATAATAGCTCCAACAGATATGTCGAGGTAGTGGAGTACCTCAACTCAGCAATTAGTGTGGTTAACCTGGCCCAAAGGACATCAGAAACAAAGGAAAAGATTTTGCAAATACATCAGATCGTTTAGAAACTTGGAATGACTCGGACAGCATAACGACTGTAAATGCTCAAAAATATTTGAGACATCCTGCAAAATAGTGGCATAACCACTCAGAAGCACAATATCAAGATTCCGAGATCGACTATGAACACACGGAAGTAGTAGAAACTGAACTGGGGCTTAAATCCATCAATCCTATAGGTCTCTATCATAGTAACTCGTCATCCTGATAGATAGATGAGAAGGCCTAGTTCTTAATCCCCGTAGAAAAGAAGAGGTTGACTCAGATCAGAAGGGCATAAGGTAAAGGAGTAAAAAGATCCTTACGTTCCCTTCCACAATCAATTCCCTTATATAACTAATGCATTTCTAGACTCGACTTCGACCAGTTTGGCTTGGTAATCCTACAGGCAGTCAGGCTCTGATACCAAAGCTGTCAGGACCCCGATCCTAAGTCACATCGATCTAGCATGTAACACATCATATCACTTCGCGGCCTCACGCACGGTATTCCCACGGGTGCCACCTTACCTGGCCCGGGACCGTTTGCGCCTATTGGCTCACGTATATGATAGTGTCGCTAGCATGCATATGACAGAGAACCCGGGCCGACATGACTAGTCGTGAACCCAAAGTGGCACTAACTTATAGGGACAGGCATACATGACCCAGCAACGAACGTTTCGGTCATCAGCGAGTGAATCCGTGCTGTAGCAACTGGGCTAGCAGGACTCCGGGAATCCGTGCTGTAGCAGGCTAACAGGACTCCGAAAGACACCGCGTGACATTCCCCCGAAGGGACAGACACATGATCGAAGGAGGACACATGCCGGCCAGTCTAAGTGTTCCGGAGCAGTAGCAACTTGGCTAATAGGACTCCGGTAAACCGGGCTGTAGCAGACTACCATGGCTTAGTGGAAGAACTAGACTACATTTCCCCATAAGAGAGGCTACCAAGGATAGACAACTAGGTTGTCAGATCCCACACATACCAAGCATTTCAATCATACACACAATATGCTCGATATGTGTAAATACAACATGGCATCACAACAAAACTCTACGACTCAAAGTATTTATTCACTAGGCTCCGAAGAGCCAGATATTACAAACATGGGTCTGATGACCCAACATACAGAGCATACAAGCAACAAGCACATGCGGAAGCTTAACTTGTCTGAGTACAGACAACTACAAAAGAAAAAGGCTGAGAAGCCTGACTAAGTACAAGACCCTCCCAAGGTACAAGCTCGTAGCTGAGGTTACAAGCTAAACGTCGAAGTCCACGCGGAACTACTAGCGAGACTGAAGTCTTTCTGCAAAAACATAAATTAAGCAAACGTGAGTACAAATGTACCCAACAAGACTTACATCAGAACTAGCTACATATGCATTGGTATCAACAAGGGGATGGTGGGGTTTAACTGCAGCAAGCCAGCTTTGACTCGGTGGCTATCCTGAACTTCGACCGCAAGTAACTCTGTTGAGGTGGCGCACACGAGTCCACATATTCACCATATCAATACACCACTATGGATCCGCTCCCGTCTCCCTACGAGAACGCCATCCATAGCACTCACGCTTATCTTGCGCATTTTAGAGTATCCACTTTCACTTGTCTATGAACTGCACAGGCAACCCAGAAGTCCTTTACCGCGGACACGGCTATTCGAATAGATAATGTTAACCCTGCAGGGGTGTACTTCTTCACACACGCTCTCGCCACTTACCACCATGTACACGTCGTGTATCTCGGCAACCTTCAAGCGGAAGCCTGGCGAGGGAGTCAGCCACGACCTGACTAACCACACAAGTCTCTAGTCCAGGTTTATCGCCTATTCGGGTTCCATCCGCAAGGAGATCCGGCCGGGGTGTCGCTCACGGCCCCAAACGATGTGTGCAGGGTTCCCAAGCCCACCTCGACGGATGGTTCTATGCTTGGTATACCGTGCCACTGTGCCTAGTCTGTCCCAAGCCCACCTATACCGGGTGCCACTTGGTAGACTACTAACACTACCTACAAACACCAGAAACTAGTTGCAACTGCTGGACAGAGATCGAGTTGATTAATAAGTCGAGAGAGCTTGGAGTGCCCGGAGCCCAATGTGTGGTAGTAGCTGTTCATGGGTCACAAACACAGAACTCAGTTCCTGAGGACGGCTTCAATGAGACAACCCACCATGTACTCCTACATGGCCTCTCACCGCTACCTTTACCAAATCGTATTCACACACTTAGCTCTCAACAGTAGGACATGTTCACCACATTCCAATTCATCCCCGATGAATCAGACCTGACTCTACTCTAAGTAGTAGCAGGCATGACAACAAGCATGAATGAGTAGGCACATCAGGGCTCAAACAACTCCTACTCATGCTAGTGGGTTTCATCTAATTACTTTGGCAATGACAGGTCATGCAGAGGAAAGGGGTTCAGCTACCGCAGCATGTAACACTTGAATTGTTGTTGTCCTAATGCAGTAAAAGAGGGCAGAGGGGAGAGAGTGGGATTGTATCGGAATGAACAAGGGGGTTTTGCTTGCCTGGAACTTCTGAAGATAGCATTGTGTCTTCATTAGTGTCATCGATCACATCATCAGAACAACGTCTACCGAGAGGAACAACCACCGGCAAACAAGAGGGAACACAATCAATGCAATGCAACAATATGATGCATGATCATGACATGGCAATATGCTGTTGATTGAGCTAATTCAACTAGCAACTAGATTAAATGAAGTTGGTTTGAACCAAAGGTTCAAATTCAAACTCCATATAAGACATTTCAAATGCCATTTATTCAAATTATCATATACAGTGGCTGTAAGGTTTTCAAACATGCATGAGGAAACCATAAAGAGATTCATTGGATTTTTCTGATAATTTTTTATATATAACTTATTTCATTTGGAGTTACGGTTGAATTTCTATGAATTTTAGAAGTTTTAAACATTTTCTGAAATTAAATAAATCAAATAGATTTATTTAAAAATCCAGAAAAGCATTACTACGTCATCACAGTGTCAGCATGACGTCAGAAAGTCAAAGAGGCCAGCCCTGGTCAAACCTAACGGCTGGGACCCACTCGTCAGTGAAACAACTAATTAACAGGGTTAAATTAATACTAACTAAGCTGTTAGTGGGGCCAGGGCCCACATGTCAGTGACTTAGTGTGTTAACTAAATGTTAATTAGCGCTAAGCTAAAATTAGCAGGGCTCTGGCCCACCAGTATTGACCCAGAGGAGTCAAACCCCAGGTCAAACGAGGTCAACTCGGGCTAATCCCGCCGGCGGGTCGACGCCGGCGAGGCCAGACGCGGTGGAGGGCCGCGTGTTTTGCGCTCCGGCGTCCAAATGGTTAGAGGAGACCACCTACGGACAGCTGGTGATCCCGCGCGTCGAGTGGTGCAGTCAGTCATGACGAGGGCGACCTATATCGATGGCGGCGAGCTCAAAGGCGGCGGCCGGAGATCGGGTCTCAGTGGTTTCGGTGTTGCGGTGCACGACAGGAGCCACTGGAGGGGGTTTTGGGCTTCGGGCATTGCGCTGAGCACGGGTGTGCGTTCGGTTGTAGCTCTAGGTGATGGTGGCCACGGCGGCGACATGGCCGGCAGATCCGAGCTCGCGGCTCCGGTGGAACAGGCGGCTACAGAACAGGAACGAGCTCGGGGAGGAGGGGGAAGACGCAGCAGCTCACAGCGAGTTGAACGGAGGCCTCTACGCGCTCGGGGAGGGGCTGGTGACGACGGGAGGTCGCCGGCGATCTCGGTGGCCTGAGGAGGAAGAAGACATCGGGGACGGCGCTCCAGGGCTCTTCCTATCGCATGGCTCGGTGGAGACGGTGTAGAGGTCGACGGCGGAGCTTCTTGGTGCGTCGAAGAGGCGAGGGGTGGACGGTGTCCATGTCTACAGCGAGCGGCGGCGACGGTGGCATTTGGTCGTGCGCGTGAGAGAGAGACAGAGGGGAGGAGGAGCACTGGGAGAGTGGGAGAGGACCAGAGGGGTTGCGTGGCGTCGTCCACATGCGTCGGGGAGGGGCAGGCAGACAGGGAGGAGCTGGCCTCCTCGGCCGCGCGCGTGCGAGCACGCAGCTGCTCCTTCTGGCAGGAGGAAGACGACAAGAGGCGCCAAGTGAGCTGGGCCAGCGAGCTAGGGTGCCAGTTGGGCCGGCTTCAGGTAAGGCAAGGTAAAACCTTTCCCTTTCCCCTTTTCTGTTTTGTTTTCTATTTCTGCAATTTGTTTTGGTTTAGTTCAAAAACCAAACCATTTTCTTAGCTTCTGAAAATTATCATTTGGCTAGATATAATATATTCAGAGCCACTCACCATTTTTCAGAATTATTGGATTCATAAACTAGTTATTATGAATATAAATCCAATTCAAATAATTATTGGTTTGATTCAAAGTCCCAAAAGAATCATTTCTAAGATTCAAAAAATATTGGTTTGAGTTTTAGCTCTTGCCAATATCTTCAGAGATTAACAGGAACATTTTTGTTGGGCTCATTTGAACGATTTCAATGTTGATCATTTTTAAAAGATTTTTGAGGCTTGAGAATTCCCTCAATTCAATTTCACTGGAAATTTAGACATGATGCATAATGCACTCTGATGCAACTATTTACAAGCACAATTCTAGGGCTGTGACAACAACTTTCACCGGTAATCTCTGTATGCACCATCATAGGAAGAAAAATTCTCAAATATGTGAAGGAGCAGTAAAGAAAACGATCTTCAGCTACATCTACATATATTACGTAAGGACCTTCAGTTATGGGAAACAAAAGGATATGCAAAAACACACATCGGTGTATTCACTGGTTTCAGCTACAATAGCATATCATTAATCTTTCTCTCCATGAAAAACAAAGAAAATTGCATACAAAATAGAAAATACTAGTACACCAAAAATATACCATCGTCTTTCCTGCTATGTTCGACTTGGTGAAGCGGTGGACAAAAAATGCACCTATATAACCTCTCTTCATCGCCAAAAGGTCATGTAGGTTACGCTCCTCTTGCTTAGTCAGATTAATTCCCTTCGTTATGACAGCTAATTCTAGAGTATCTTTACGCTCTTCGTTTTGATCGCATGTCCTTGGCAGGTTGCAGCAGTACACCATAGGAATGTCTTCAGTCAAATCGAAGGAGACAAGGTCGCCTTCTCGTAGGTCGAAGTCTTCAACAAACCTGCACCAGTTTTCACCATAGATGATCGCCCTTGAATTCCCTTTGTACACGCCAAAATCATACGTGCGGCTCCCTCTCGCTTGAAAAATCAATGAACTATCTGGGATGGCGCTGAACTGGTGCCATGCATAGCATGGCACGATATGTGGATGTAGAATTTAATTGCTATTTATTTCCTACATTTTGTTAATCTTCAAAGTAGAGGGGAACAAACACAATACAAGTAAAAATTGACATCATTATTTATACCATAGCTGAAGTGTCCCCATCTAACCTGATGGTAAATATCAACCCATCAGCATCGGGCCTGTTGCAGTCCTATCGACAGGTTATGCACACCACCTGTGTAAACAAAATAAAATGAAGAAAAGCAAAGGATGAGAATTTAAGAAAAGGGCTTATGCATGTAAACACACTAGGCAACAATCATACATTATAATCAATGAAGGTACTGCATCAGTAATCAACAATCATACACTTGAACTGAGTGGCTGGCTCGCCCTCCACTCCTCATAACCCCGCAACGCAGCGCGTGCCCGCCGCACCACAGCTTGTTCAGACATGTCCTTCCCTTGATCCTCGACCGGCAGCATGGGCTCACCCCGAGCGTCGACGTGCGGCATTGGCCCCTCCTCCTCTGCAGCACAACTGAGGTAGTGTCTGAGACTGAGCAGTAATCTCTGAGAAAAGTCCTATCAAAACATAAATCCTACTACTGCTGTTACTCGGCCCACCCGAATCTACACACGCATGCCTTCAACATACAGCCCATCTACATACATCCTCATCCAACAATATGTTCCTTGAAAAAGAAAAGAAAATCTATTCTGGACAGACGAAGGATCGTCAGGGTAACCAACTCAATTAGCCACTTGTCTGTCATATTGGAGAAACTGAACTTACTTCACTTTTTCCTGGTACTACATAACCACACAAATAAAGATTAAAATAATTCCTAAAAACTCTGATATATTGTACGCCCTCACATTTATAATCTTTAAAATATGAACTAATTTGGGCAACAGAATTAAGAGGTTATTGTTATTTCCCTACAAAGATACCAATATTTGGATCAAAATTTCATATTCTGCAAAAAAACAAACACTGCAATAAATATTATTCTGAGAAATGTTTAGTTGACTTGCAATCTAGGACGACAAGTTAATGGCTGCCTTACTACACCCAACCTAATTTCGGCCTAAAAAGGAATTTAATCCACTAGCCCGGCTTATAAGTTTTGAGCCCACCCTATGGTTTCTTCCTAGATTCGCCACTGCACAAGGCCAATATTATTTTAAGTTTTTAAAGGACTGTTTGCTGAAATTTTCTGCTATTGTGTTACGCATCTGCACTTGTTCATTGTTATGAAAACCCTGGAATACCGAAACCCTAGAAAAAAACCCAGCAAGCCACCGATGTAGAAAACTTCCTTCAATCTCTGCATCGCCTTCCATCTAACCTCCGATTTAAAAATCCTAACTATCTAATCTCTGACTTTGAAAACCACATCCAACTCCTGAAACGGCAACACA
Organism: Triticum aestivum; assembly: GCF_018294505.1. Lineage (NCBI taxonomy): Eukaryota > Viridiplantae > Streptophyta > Magnoliopsida > Poales > Poaceae > Triticum > Triticum aestivum. The sequence goes on along the minus strand of NC_057796.1, from coordinate 229,687,635 downwards.
ACAAGGAACAAAGAAGTCGAAGATTACAAGTTAGGGTTTCTCACTTCACCTAGTCGCTAGGTGCTTGCTGGCGGCCTCCCAATCTCACTCCGCGCTCTTCTGCTCCAACCGTCGAGAGCGGCCAGGCGAGTAGGCGGCGGGGACGCGGCGGGGTGGTTTGTGGGGAGGGTGGGGGTGAGGGGGCGGGGGTGTGTGGGCGATGGGGGTAATGACACGGACCCTATCCGTGTCAAGCACAGAAAATAACGGCCCGTGGGTCCAGTTCGTAAACAAACAACCAAACAGGCCCACAGGCCGCTTACCAGTCACAAAGTAAAACCCTATGTTACTAAAAAAACACAAAGCAAAATCCTTTTGTCTAAAAAACAAAAACAAAGGAAAATCGTAAAAAAGAGGGAAATCCTTTTTGGGTGAGTTCAACGTGAACGTGATGGTGAGAGGCTCAAGGAGGAGTTTTGTGCATTTACAACCCCGTTGTTTTAGAGAGAGAAATGCACCTTACAATGTGAAATTATAAAATTGTTATTAATAAGTGCTGAAAATTCCTTATTTATAAAAAAAATTTCTTTCCAGAAAAAACAACTTCAATAATGGGGGTAGGTAATTGCGTCGCCTTTCTCGCCCCCCTCGCATATTCGGGCCATTTACCGCATTTCTATGGTTGTAACCTCGAAAGTTCAAGATCTTACGCGGCCACCATTAAATCATAGCAGGGAATGGGATGAGTGCCCCATGTTAAGCTCTTTGGTCCATATATGTGCCATATGCTACCAACGGGAGGCGTGGCCTCGACGCCGTTCTCTACGGCTATGATGCCCGTCTGCTGTCGTTATAATCAATGCAAATTCGTGAGGGGCTAAAAATTCACCGGACCTGGCATGGTGTCATCGTACAACCCCTAGAGGGTGTGGTAAAACATCGAGAGCGGCATGCATTGGCCTTCACATATGCTGTGTGCAAACGGGACCATATCGCATGTCGGATCAAGCCATCGAGAGAGAATGCGTCCGGCCTGTGAAAGGAGTGCGGGGCCCGTTCCTTCATTTGCCTCAAATCTCGATGCCACGTGATGTTAGACCTAGTAACCAAGGCCTGTATCGTGCATCGCACTCAACTGGACCCACAACATGCATGCACACATGTCCACGTATGAGTCTAAACGGCGGGGATGCATGGTTCGGGGACTGGCGTAAGTGGTGTGAGTCCAGTTTGGATCTAGCTACCAAGAGGTAATGCATGAGTCTAAACGTCTACCAAGAGGGTGCATGTCCACGTATGAGTCTAAACGTCTACGTGATGCTCCACACGTGGGTCTAGACGGCGGGTCTGCATGTGGTTTGGATATAGCTACCAAGAGGTAACGAGTCCGGTTTGTGCCTAGGCGGTGCTTCACGGGGCCTGGCGTGGTCTCGTCGTATGACCCATGAAGGGTGTGGTCAAACACCGAGAGCGGCACGCATAAGCCCTAACGCGGGCTATGTGGAAACGATGCCATATCGCATGCTGGATCTAGCCAATGGAGGGAACGAGTTTGGCATACAGACGGAGTGCGGGGCCCGTTCCTTCATTTTCCTCATAATTCGTTGCCGCTTCATGTGGGCCCTATCCAAAAAGGCCCATCCAGTGCATCACACACAACTGGATTCACACCATGCATGCACACTTGGCCACGTAGACACCCACCATAAACCTTTAGCCAAGTTGACCCACACCATCCATCCACCCTCGACCCCACCTTGGTTCGTTGGATCTCCGACGAGTCCCTTCCCTCGGTTTGCCAAGCATGTTAAAACAACACACGGCTACACGTCTTGCACACCGAGATTGGCGCATCATGCACTAGTGCCAACAAACATGTCCAGCTGAGCATCTTTGCCCATTGTCTGGATCGAGGCGGCTAGCGGTGCATGTTGTCGGCCCGGTTGCCTAGCGGTGCATGCTATGGGTAGACATGAATCGCATCACATCGGATCAAGATTTCCCTCTCTTGTACCGAACGCGAGAAGAATCTGCGCGGTTGATGTGGGAGCTTGGATAAGACGCCATGGGATAGGTGCATGCGGAAATTCAAGATTTAGGAATTGATAACAAAATGAAAACGACAATTCAATTGTTTGTGCAGGTGTACAACATGTTTTAAGGAAAATGTGGAATATGACACGTTCACATGCATTTTGGCAACAAGTGCACTTTTGGAGGGAAAAACAGGTAGCCCCCGTGCCTCCCACGATTTTTGTTCCATGTATTTCGCCACAAATATTGGAGGAAAAAAAGAAAATTGTATTTCCCCCTCAAAAAACGACTTGGGAAGAAAATCTCAAGTAACCATATTTAGCTACTCCGTGGAGGTTGCCCCTCGTGGGGAGATTAGATCGACCTATCCTTGATTTTAGGGTGAGTTGAACGTGAACGTGATGGTGAGAGGCTGAAGAAGGAGTTTTGTGCGTTTACAACAACCTTTGTTTTTTTTGACGTGGAACACCTTGCATTCCAATTACTGGGGACCGACGAAATCTGTGGTCATGACACAATTTACATCCAGAGGGAAATCCTCATGCCAGACTTGCTGGTACCTAGGAGCACCTTTGTTTTAGAACTGTATAATAATAAATGAAAGAGAATATGTGAAATTCGAAAAAGGAAAAGGATATGCATACAAGATGGGCCAGCCCAACCATCTACAGGGACGCGTGGTACAACATGCGGGTGAGGTTCACCTGAGACAACCCAACGCTGAGACGCACCGGGCGCAACTGACGGGTGGTGGGAGTTTAGTCCCACCTCGCCAAGCGAGACGCGCACGCACCTACTTATATACGCGGCTGAGAAACCATTTGCATGAGCCTCTCTCACTGAAATAGCATGTTCCATATCCAGTTCCGTGTATGCCCTGTTGGGGGCCTACTAGCAGGAGAAATCAATATCCCACGGGCCTGCATCCTGGCCCATATGGTTGGGTTTCTAGTCGTATGCAGGCCGTGGGGTCTGAAATCTCCTGTTAGAGGTGGGCTTTTTCTTTTGTATATGTTCACATGTTTATGATTGGACCATCTCCAAATCACCCTTTTTTTTACATTGTCACATACATGTAATAAACATGATTATCAAAGAAAATTCAATAATAATGAAGTTTACACTGTCCCCTTAAGGTGAAGTCAGAGGTATGTACCTGAGTTTCACTGAGCCACTATAAATTATATAAAATTCTAAAAAATGGCAAACTTTCATATTCTGTCTATTTTAATGAAAGAGATCACGTGTACAAAATTTCAGGTGATTTGGATGTGGTCGAAAAAACCACCTTGTTAGAAAAACTCGCTTAAGTGAGACCAAGCGATCCGTCTGTAATGAAGTGCTTTTTTGACCATCTCCAGAATAACCCCAAATTTGTTGTACACGGTGCCATAAATGTAACAAACAGGATATCAAAAAATAAAACTCAAAATTTTTAAGTTTACACTGTCCCCTTATGTAAAATTTCGTGGTAAGGCAAGTGAGCTAGCTCATGACCATATCCATGGCATAAATTGTTCAAATGGCCTCAAACCGTTCCCCTTTAGCCAAGTTGACCCACACCATCCATCCACCCTTGACCCCACCTCGGTTCGTTAGTTCTCCAACAAGTCCCTCCCTCTGTATGCCAAGCATGTCAAAGCGACACATGGCTACCCGTCTTGCACACCGAGATTGGGCATCATGCACTAGTGCCAGCAAACATGTCCAGCTGAGCATCTTTGCCCATTGTGGACACGACCGCATGGTCTAGATCGAGGTGGCTAGCGGTGCATGTTGTCGGCCTGGTTGGCTAAGGGTGCATGATATGGGTCAACATGAATTGTATTGCATCACATCCAGATTCCCCTGTCCGGTACCGGACGCCGGAGGCCCGGGGCAGCACGTGCATGGTACAAGAATCTGCATGGTCGCTGGCGGAGCTTGGATAAAACAAATTTGACCTAACTGCCATGGGGTAGGTGCATGCTGAAATTCAATATTTAGGAATTGTTAACAAAATAAAAACGACATTTCAATTGTTTGTACAGGTGACACATTCACATGCAATATGGCAACTAGTGCACTTTTGGAGGGGAAAAACAGGTGCACTCGTTCCACCGTGCCTCCCACGATTTTCTTCCATGTATTTCGCCACAATATTGGAGGAAAAAAGAAGAATGTGATTTTGCCTCAAAAAACGACTTGGGGAGAAATTCTCAACTAACCATATTTAGCTACTAGGTGGAGGTTGCCCCCCGTGGGGAGATTCGATCTACCTCTCCTTGATTTTAGGGTGAGTTCAACGTGAACGTGATGGTGAGAGGCTCAATGAGGAGCTTTGTGCATTTACAACACCTTTGTTTTAGGAAAAAAATAAGCACCTTACAATGTGAAAATTTAAAATCCTTATTAAAACATGCTAAAAATCCTTATTTAAAAAAACTTGTTTGTCTTGCCAAATAAAACAAACATAAATTATGGGGATAGTTTATTGCATGGCCTTTCTCACCCCGCGCCCCATCCCTCCCATATTCGGGACATTTACCGCATTTCTAGGGTTGTAACCTCAAAAGTTCAAGATCTACGGCGGCCACATGAAATCATAGCAAGGATTGGGATGAAAGCCCCATGTTAAGCTCTTTGGTCCATATATGCACCATATGGTACCAAAAGGAGGGGTGACCTCGACGTCGTTCCCTAGGCTATGATGCTCGTCAGCTGCCGTTATAATCCATGCAAATTCGCGAGGGGCCGAAAATTCACGGGACCTGGCGCAAGTGTAATCATACGACCCCTAGAGGGTGTGGTAAAACATCGAGAGCGGCATGCGTAGGCCCTCACATAGGCTGTGGGCAACCGGGGCCATATCCCATGCTGGATCAAGCCACAGAGTGGGAATGCGTCCGTCCTGTGAAGGGAGTGCGGGACCCATTCCTTCATTTGCCTCAAATATCGTTGCCGCGTGATGTTAGACCTAGTAACCAAGGATCGTCCCGTGCATCGCGCTCAGCTGGAACCACAACATGCATGCACACATGGACACATATGAGTCTACATGACGGGAATGCATGGTTCGGGGCTGGCACAAGTGTCGCGGGTCATGTGTCTAGGTGCTAATCCACTTGGGTCTAAACAGCGGGGGTGCATGGTTTGGATCTAGCTACCGAGAGGTAACGCGTCCGGTTTGTGCCTAGGCGGTGCATCACGGGGCCTGGCGTGGTCTCATCATATGAGCCATGAAGGGTATGGTCAAACACCGAGAGGGGCATGCATAAACCCTCACGCGGGCTAAGTGTAAACGAGGCCATATGGCATGTTGGATCTAGCCAATGGGAGGGAACAAGTCCGGCATGCGGACGGTGTGCGGGGCTCGTTCCTTCACTTTCCTCAAAATTCGGTGCCGCTTGATGTGGGCCCTAACCACAAAGGCCTGTCCCGTGCATCACACTCACCTGGACCCACACCGTGCAAGAACACTTGGCCACGTAGAAACACACCGATAAACCTTGACAATAGCTAGGGTTTAATAATTATCCATTCATTTTACCTAATCGGTACAACATAGCTAGCGATGAACAAAAAAGCTAGATGCCATGTGAAATGAAATGTGCCAACTGTCCCTTCTAGTATTTTTTTTCAGTAGTTCTCCCTTCTAGTATTTAGTAGTACTGCACAAAACAAAAAAATGTCCCTCCTATTTTGGTGTTCGGTTTATGTTGCCACGTTTGTGGACCGACATCGTGCACTTTTTCTTTTGCTTGGTTGGTTGATTGGTTGGTTCGGGCAAATCTCTAGGTGTGCACGATGTCGTATACGTGCATGTTTCTACCTAAATTTCAAAATTGGCGAATTGTGCGCGGCCTTGACCTCTCTCTCCCAAACAAATTGAATTTTCACTCCCCAAATCTCGCTCCTGCCTCCAGCGTTCGATCGCCTCTGCCTATCCACCCACGTCCTCGTCGCCGCCCACTACTCGCTGCCGCCAAAAAGCCCACATTCTTACCAGCGAGGATGATCCTACCTGCCGGAGGAGGGGGCGTGGCTGGTGCGCTCCATGCGGCGGATGTGGACCCCATGAAGGAACTGGTCGACAAGGACATCGTCACCGCCGATTCACAGCCGTAGCTGGTCCAACATGTTGGGGAACGTAGTAATTCCAAAAATTTCCTACGCACACGCAAGATCATGGTGATGCATAGCAATGAGAGGGGAGAGTGTTGTCCATGTACCCTCGTAGACCGAAAGCGGAAGCGTTATGACAACGTGGTTGATGTAGTCTTACGTCTTCATGATCCAACCGATCCAAGTACCGAACGTACGGCACCTCCGAGTTCAGCACACGTTCAGCTCGGTGACGTCCCACGAACTCACGATCCAGCAGAGCTTCAAGGGAGAGTTCCGTCAGCACGACGGCGTGATGATGGTGATGATGATGCTACCGACGCAGGGCTTCGCCTAAGCACCGCTACGATATGACCGAGGTGGATTATGGTGGGGGGGCACCGCACACGGCTAAAAGATAAATGATCAACTTGTGTGTCTATGGGGTGCCCCCTGGCCACGTATATAAAGGATGGAGGGAGGAGGAGGCCGGCCCTCACAGGGTGCGCCCAAGTGTGGAGTCCTACTAGGACTCCCTAGTCCTAGTAGGATTCCACCTCCCACATGGAATAGGAAAAAGGGAAGGGAGAAGGAGAAGGAAGGAAGGGGCGCCCCCCTCCCTAGTCCAATTCGGACCAGTCCATGGGGAGGGGTGCGGCCACCCTTTGAGGCCTTTTTCTCCTTTCCCGTATGGCCCATTAAGGCCCAATACGAATTCCCGTAATTCTCCGGTACTCCGACAAATACCCGAATCACTCGGAACCTTTCCGATGTCCGAATATAGTCGTCCAAAATATCGATATTTACGTCTCATCCATTTCGAGACTCCTCGTCATGTCCCCGATCTCATACGGGACTCCGAACTACCTTCGGTACATCAAAATACATAAACTCATAATACAAATCGTCACCGAACGTTAAGCGTGCGGACCCTACGGGTTCGAGAACTATGTAGACATGACTGAGACACGTCTCCAGTCAATAACCAATAGCGGAACCGGGATGCTCATATTGGCTCCTACATATTCTACGAAGATCTTTATCAATCAAACCGCATAACAACATACGTTGTTCCCTTTGTCATCGGTATGTTACTTGCCAGAGATTCGATCGTCGGTATCTCAATACCTAGTTCAATCTCGTTACCGGCAAGTCTCTTTACTCATTCCGTAATGCATAATCCCGCAACTAACTCATTAGTCACATTGCTTGCAAGGCTTATAGTGACGTGCATTACCGAGAGGGCCCAGAGATACCTCTCCGACAATCGGAGTGACAAATCCTAATCTTGATCTATGCAAACTCAACAAGTACCATTGGAGACACCTGTAGAGCATCTTTATAATCACCCAGTTACGTTGTGACGTTTGATAGGACACAAGGTGTTCCTCCGGTATTCGGGAGTTGTATAATCTCATAGTCTGAGGAACATGTATAAGTCATGAAGAAAGCAGTAGCAATGAAACTGTAACAATCATAATGCTAAGCTAACGAATGGGTCTTGTCCATCACATCATTCTTCTAATGATGTGATCCCGTTCATCAAATGACAACACATGTCTATGGTTAGGAAACATAACCATCTTTGATAAACGAGCTAGTCAAGTAGAGGCATACTAGGGACACTTTGTTTTGTCTATGTATTCACACATGTACTAAGTTTCTGTTTAATACAATTCTAGCATGAATAATAAACATTTATTATGAAATAAGGAAATAAATAATAACTTTATTATTGCCTCTAGGGCATATTTCCTTCACAACACAGCCCCAACGATGACGAATCGGTTAGTGTCTGCAGAGATTAACCCTAGAATTTGCCTTCTCGAAGTTAACCCTAGAAATTGCTCTCTTGTTATTCCTCGCTATTCATACAGACAATCCTACTGTTTGTTTTTATTATTATTAATCATACGGTTATCAGTCCTAGGGTTTGCAAATTTAGATGAATGGGTCATTTGTATTCCATTATGCCTGTCTTTCATATAACCAAAGTTTTAGAAAACCAATACAAAGAAAAAAAATCCATTTATGCCTGCCTTTGATATAATGTACAATTCGCTAGCATGAGATTTTTCTTCTTCTAATACCAGATTGCAAATTTGGAAGAATGGGAGAATTACCTACAGCTGAGGGAAGCTTTCAGAAAGAAAATCTTCAAGTGGCTCATGGCTGCAAAGATTGTGTACCGGCGTAACGGTCGCTATAAATGCCCGTTCTGCAGGAAAGGGAACTAGCATTCCAAAACCACAGCAATTGCAGCTTACTGAAAGAGGTGGCATCTTAAGGCAAAACCTGCTGAGTTGGCCAACAAATTGGGGAGGGTGAAGACCTAAAAGCATATAGTCATGTTTATTTTTTGTGTTCTATCGACACCAAATGTAAAAGAATATGGGCCCACATGAACAAGTATCAATCTTTATCTCCTTCGATGGTCAGTGCCACATTGGCCAACATGAACAAGTGTTGATCTCATTGGACTTACATCCTGGCCTTTCGGGTAGGACGGGAAGGGTCCGTCTCGAAGCATGTTTTTGTCGACATCCTTGAAGTGGACCAACAACCTTGTACCGACATGACTAGCATCCTTGCCAAGTTTCTTAGCTTTTTGACGTTGTAAGGATTTTCTACGGCTTTCGCGTCGATAAATCATATAATACTTACGTTGTTTTTTTTCTGCGCTCGAGGGTGGGCTGCCATGCATGCGCGTCGTTGGGCTGTGTAAAGAAGCCCACCCGTTGGACCGAGCGATGTCCGCCGCCGTTGCATGCGCCCGAGAGAGCCTACGTTGCATGCGATTGCATGCATGCGCCCGCTTCAGCCTACGTTGCATGCGTGCACATACGTGAAGGAGCACGCGCCGCAGAGCCGTCCCCGCTTGACCCGACCGACTGCACATAGGGCAGCACTTCACTACAAAAAAATACACTTCCGTGATGATACGTGATTGTCACAATAGGTCGCGTTTTTTGTCATGCATGTACGTCCATGACAAATTTATGACAGAATCAAGATAGTCATACCTGTGCTGTCGTAGAAGTGTTCCATGACATTACCAAAATTATCATCACGGAAGTGTCCACTTCCATGACGATAAATCACGTGTCACAGAAGTGCTTTCGTCAAGGGTGACTGACACGTGGCATCCACCGTAACGGAACGCCGTTAAGCTATCGGGTCGGGATTTGGATCCGATAACCCGTTAACAGCCCCGACCAATGGGGATTTTCCATGTGTAAAATCATCATTGGCTAGAGGAAACACGTGTCGGCTCATCGTTGGGACAGATGTCATCCATTCACTGGACAGAAGGCGCCTATTATACGTCGACACGTGGCACGACCCAATAGTGGCCCATTCCTGTGAAAAGGCCGGCCCGTTTGACTTGGTCAAAAGCTGGCGGGCTGGCCCATGGAAAGCCTGTTAACGGCCTGTTCGCATATAGCCCATTTACAGCCCGCTAACCCAAGGCCCGTTACACCCTATCCGAATTAGGCCCAGTAGCGTCATCTGGGCCATCCAATATGATTCCAGCCCGTTTTCACTTCTGGCCCATGTATAGCCCATGACGTCTTTCGGCCCATATGAAGCCCTTTGTAACTCTTGGCCCATTAGCGGCCCGTGCTGAAACTGGCCCGTAATGAACAGTGTATTACTTTACACCCATTAACGGCCCGTGGTGAAACTGGCCCGTAATGAACAGTGTATCACTTTATACCCATTAATGGCCCGTTATTCCGTTGGGCCGTTTCCAGCCCAAGTTAACTTTTGGCCTTATGAGGGCCCATTTATTCTTGGGCTCATTTGCAGCATTTGGTTACTTACGGCCCGTTACTGTCATTTTCTGCTCGTGGGCCAAATTCAGCCCGTCGTTACAGTCGGACCGTTAGTCTGTTGGGCCATTTTCATAGCATCACCAAATACGGCCTATTAACGATGGCCCGTTATGGTCGGCCCATGAACGGACGATTCCAACTCTAGCCCGTTTACGGCCATAATGCGGTCTGTTTGGCCCATGTTTGGCCAATCGATCATACGACCCGTATAAGGCCCATTGATGATACGGCCCGCAGAAGGCCCATTGTTTCTACGGCCCATAGAAGGCCCATTGTTTCTATGGCCTGTAGAAGGCCCACTGTTTCTACGGCCAGTAGGAGGCCCAGTGTCACTACAGTAAATATTAGCCCATGGTTATTGTGGCCTAGTTTAAAAAAATAGGTTATTGCAGCCACTAGCTAACCGCGGAAAAAGAACTGCAATGACTACAAGCAAACAAATAAACAAGACAACAAGGAAATAAATAAGCAAGCAACTAACGCTAGGCTATCACGGCTATTACACATATTACATCCACTGGGCATCAAAGTTTGCCACCAGTGCAAATATAGGGAACAAAGCAGCATATCATATACACTGGTTGTCAAAGTTGGCGACCAGCGCAAATAAACGCCGCAGCAAAACAAATCCAGAACTGAAACCACTTCAGAAGATCTCAAGAAACAATATCCTGGGTACCCATAATGCTGGCAAGATGCTTAGCAAGCTTATTAACTTTCTCTTGTTTGGCGCTTAAATCCTCCAGCGCTTGCTGTTTCACCAGAAAATATGCATCTGAATTCTGCAGGGACTTCCTCAGTCCTTCAGCTTCCTGTTGCAGCACATCTGATTGATGTCTTTCAACTTGAAGTTGAGACTCAAGAAGACGAACTGATTCAGGCAGCGAGTTCGAAGAGCTTGTGCCAGCAGTAGTGGCCAGTAACTCGAACACTACATCAAGACAGGACTTTTGGGTTCCCTCACTGTCGTCAAGATAGTTTTTATCAGCTTTCTTGGAGACCAACAGGGATGTCTCACTATCTTGAACCTTATCTGCATTACTTCCTTTACCATTGGATAACGCGGTACTATTCTCCAATATTTTGTCCGCATTCTAAAAGAGAAACAAGCAGACACATCACATGTTTACCATGTTGTATATGAAACTCATTTTGGTAAATGAGTTCAGTAGTAAAGTGGACAGGATAACATCATGAAACAAACATATATCTATGTACCATGGTCACTTTATGGTCTATATCATTCTAGTTTTTGTTGCCAAATCAAGATAGAGACACAGTTCAAATAATATTTGTTCAAGACAAAGCAGAATAGACAGAATATAAGTGTGGGTAACTATACAGCAATAACAACACTTGTAATGTGCATGACATGAGAACATAACTGTTTATTCAATTGAAACTGAAATCAACATAGAGCAGGTTACAACAGCAAACCAGTTAAAGAAACAGGTTTAAAACATACCTGTTGCGGCAATTGGAGTTTCAATTCCATCCTTCAAATTTGAAAATAGTTGGTATGAGTAAATACAGTAATGCAAGAGTAAAGGAGTATGAACCATAGCTACAGAACCTGACCCGAGAACAAATCTTCTTCTCCTGTAAGCGTTGAGTTGGGATTCGGAGTGGTGGTCCTCATGCTTTGGGCACTGCAGTTCCCTTACTAACTGCTCGTGTTTGGGTGCTCCGTGGTGGAGACGGTGCTGTGTCAACTGGAACTGGGTTACTATCTGCCGGGGTTGGGGTTAGAAGGAGTGTAGCTGGTTCTCTGTCCAACTGGGTAGGGGTACAATCTGCGAGAGTCTGGGTTATGTGTGGTGGATCTGGTCCTTGGGCAAGTACAACCGTGGTTCTATCTGCATCAACTGGTAGCACAATCTTTTCTGAAGACCGTGTTGTTACTCCCTTAGATACTGCCATCACGCTCTCCAATTCAAATGGCCGATAAACAAGAAAAGTAATTGAAAGTATAGACATTGTATGATAGACATGTGCAATGGATAGTGGAGAATAAAAAAGGGCATGAAATAATTCATATTTATGTTGTCTAACCAAACAGGATAGCATGACACAATTTCACATATATGATGGCTAACTAAACAGGATAGCATGACACAATTTCACATTATGATGGCTAACTAAAAAAGATGGAAAGACATAGTTCAAAATATGAGACTACGTAAACAGGATGACATGACATAACTATATAATGTGTTTATTAAATAGGTTGGCATGCCATAATTCACATACATTCACGGATAGAATGCCATAATTCAAAATATGATGACTGTAAACACTAAACAGGATGAGATGATATAACTATATGATGTCTTTATTAAATGGGTTGCCATGCCATAATCCAGAGAGATGATGTGTATGTACTATGTAAACATGATGGCATGATATAATTCAAATATATGATTTATATAGTAAGCAAGTAAGCAGATGGCAATCCATATATGATGTAAAAACTAAGCAATGCAAGAAAACATGCATGACATGGGTAATATAACCCTGCCAAGTTTGAGCATAGACCTCAGGGGGGAATAGGACTGGTCATCAGTCTCTGAATCCTCCTCTGAGGAGCTCTCTGTAACCAGCAAGATGTCTGCTTCAGCAGGTAGCATTGTCTGCTCTGAATACCTTGTTTTCACTCCAGATACTTCCATCACCGCTTCAAATGGCTGATGCACAGGAAGAGTAGTTGAATATACAAACGTTGTCGACAAATGGAACACGTAATACAAAAAAATGATAGCATGATATAATTCACATACATGATGATTGGCTAAACATCATGGCATTGCATAATTCACATATATAATGCCTTTGCAACAACATAGCATTGTATAATTCACATATATAATGTCTTGCAACAAGATGGCAATGCATAATTTACATATATGGTAATTAGACACTGAACAGGTGGCATTCACACAAAGCATGTCTAAACTAATCAAATGACATAGCAATGCGAGACACCATACGCACGATATGAGCAACATAACCCTGCCAAGTTAGAGCATACACCTTGGGGGGGGGAATAGGACTGGTCATCTGTCTCTGAATCCTCCTCCGAGGAGCTATCCGTAACCAGCGAGATATGCGCTTCGTCAGATAGCATAGTCTGCTCTGAAGACCTTGTTTTCACTCCAGAATTTGCCATCACTGTGTCAAATGGCTGATGCACACGAAGAGCAGTTGGATGTACTAACATTGTTGACAAATGTAATATGTAACGAAAAAAGGATGGCCTAATATAATTTACATATAAGATGACTGGCTAAGCAGGATGGCATTGCAAAATTCACATATATGATGTTTGGCTAAACAAGATGGCGTTGCATAATTCACATAAACGATGAATAAACTAAATAGATGGCATTCGCACAAAGGATGTCTAAACTAAGTAGATGACATATTTGATGTATAAAGTAAGCAATGCAAGACACCATATGCATGATATAACCAACATCAGCATGCCAAGTTAGAGCGAAGACCTCAGGGGGTAAATAGGAGTTGTCTTCTCCTTCTGAATCCCCCTCAGAACAGATATCTTCCTCTCGATTACAATCTGAAATGCGTGGAGGGGGGCTGCCTTTGCGCCTACCATGGAGCGACGTTTGCATGAAATTTTATTGCCACGCAAGGCTCGTCTCTTTTGCTCTACATGTTCAGTTCCATTGTTTACAATAACTGTCATGCATAGGAATAAAACATAGTGAGATTATGTAAGGAGTGCATGCAGGAATCCAGAGTGATGGTAGCAACCTGTGGATAGACCCAAAACCAATAATAGCAGGCAGATAATGGCTTCAGTTAAAAAATACAGATAATGGCTTCTTTACTGTTTGTTTCCCACCCAACATGAAACTCGTAGTAGACACCGGAGATTAACCCGATAGTATATAGATACTATTGATAGCGGCCCCGATATGTACCCCACAACCATTTAAAAACTCAAGTTTGACCATTAGTTTGGAGCTGACTCAGAGTCTAATCGGTGAACATGACGATAAAGTAGCATGTAATATTAAGCGATGGATAACGTAAGCAGACACGAAAGAGTGCGACCTCTCTTGCGGACCCGTGTAGTCCTCAAGGTCATCTGCTCGGTTGATGATGGTAATGCAGTTTTCATGGCTGCCAGCGGCGGGGAAGAAGATCTGAGGCGGCGAAAGACAGTCTGGAGGCCGGATCCCTACTGTGCTGGACCCTTCTGTCGTTGGGGCAGCTGAGCTGGGGTGGACGACGGCGCAGCAGGAGCGGGACAAACCACGCAAGGTTTTCTTTGACAACTATCTGTAAGAGAAGTAATTTTGTAAGGGCTCGTTTCAATTGGAGGATTCCAACAATGCAGGGATAGGAAATAGACAGGAATAGGATAGGAATGCACGTGCAAAACAGAGAATTTAAAAACACAGGATTTCTGCCAATCTGGGTGTTTGATTCACAACAATTGGAAGATCACAGGATGCAAAGAAGCATGGTGAGATTAAGTCAAACCACAAGAAAATGTACGGTTATAATGCTATTATGCTACTATCTCTTAGTCTTGTGCTTCATGAATAGGAATTTGAAAAGGAGGACAAGTGAAAATTAAAATTCCTACGTTTTTTTCTTTCAAGGAGACACTAAAGGAACAAATCCGTGTGCTCAATGGACAATATATATAACATGTAGAGTAAAAAAGAGATGTAACAAGTGTACAACCTCTTTGGCGAAGCCATGTCGATCTCAGCATGATTGGGTTGGCCGGTGAGGATGCTCCGGCTGACTTTGCTATCGGAGGAGGGGAAGAAGATCTTAGGCGTCTGGAGATGGAGCCCGAGGTACTGCTCCGCTGTGATGGAGGGTTTCGTCGTTGGAGCAGCTCCGATGAGTTGTACGACGCCGAGGCTGAAGCAGGATAAGAGAGACAACGAACAACGTTAACCTGAGTGGAATTCTAATAGCATCTCCAATACATGACGTAAAATACATAACCACAAAGTGCTAGATGTAAAATACATCAGCCGCTCATCTCTGAACTTAACTGTCGAAACTGAACTTAACTGTCGAAACTGAATTTTGCTGTCGAAACTGAACGCACTAGCAAGGTGAGGCTACACGTCGGTCAACTGACTTTTTCATCTCTGGTCAGTTGATTTTGCAGCCGTTGGATACGAAATCAAGGGTCTGCGGTTCATCTTCAACCTCCACCCCCCTGAGCCGCCAGCCACCACCAGCCAAACAGCAGCCCCCCGCCGCCCGCGGCCGGCGGTGCGCCGCCCCGCCCGCCCTGAAAATACTCCCCACCGCCGGTCCGCCGCCGCCCTGGCCATCCCTCTAGGCCCCCCCGTGCCGAGCTTTTTCTCCGGCGATCCCCACGCCACCGCCCCGTCAACGCCCCGCCACCACCGGCGACCGCCGCCCCCATCCTGAACCCTAAGATAGATAGTGGGGTACCTCTCCGGCGAGCCCCCCTCTCCGCTGCGGCTGGTTCTTCCTTCACCCTGGCGAGCCCCCCACCCCTTGAAAATCAACTGACCCAAAAGTCGATTCAGTCGACTGAAGTGTAGCTAAATCGGAGCAGCATCGCAAGCAAGAGCAAGAGCGAGAGCAGCAGCGCGAGCAAGAGCAATAGCAAGAGCAGACCAGGCAGGGGACCGAGAGCAAGAGCAGAGCAGCAGCGCGAGCGAGAGCTAAAGCAGCAGCAGCTCCTACTGATGTGGACGTCGCCGCCGAGGGAGCAACGCCGTGGAGGATGTGGCCGGCGACGCCGCCGTGGATGGAGCCGCGCCGTGTCGGCTCGGGACCGAGCGCCGGCAACACCATGAGATCGAATCAAGAAGAAAATGTGGCGATTAGTGTACAACCTCTTTGGTGGCGCCAATTAGGCCGCAGCTTCATCCGAGGAAACGGTGATGATGATGCTCTTTCGGTGGTGCAGGTGAAGACGGTGGTGTGGGAATGGAGATGGCGCGAAAGACGAGGGGAACGTCGGGGCAGCTCCTTGGAGGTGGAGGACGGGGTGGTTGAACCGGCGGGATGATGAGATCGACGACGGATCCTGATCCGGTACGATGGATGAGGGACGTCGAGGTGTTGCTGTGGACGACGTCGTCGGGGAAGAGGCTCCGGCTGGGTGGCGGACGGAGCAGGGTGTGGGGTTTCGTCGTGGGTTTTCGCGGCCTCGGTGTACGAATGGGTGGGCGGATGGGATGGCAGTGGGGAACCATGGCTTAGAGACGCACTTGTCCGAAATGTGGGGTAAGTTATGAAAGTACCCCCACCGATTTGAGGCGGTTCTTTCGGTTCAGGAGTACCACGGGCATTTCGCGTGTCGGGATTTCACAGGAGGTGGGAGTTTTCGCGCGCGTTGTAATTTCGGAATAGCAAGGCACGGGTTGAGATGGAGGGAGTTGTCGGAGCACAACGAGACAAAGATATATCTTAAATATTTCGGGCTAACAAGGCGCGGGTTGAAATTTCCGGACAAGCCTAACGTGTACTGTACCAAATCAATGCGCACTACAAATGTCATTCAAAACTTTGAATTCATGTTATGTTCAATTAAAATATTTCGCTACGTGTATAATGCATGCAACCTACTACTCAAATGAACGTTTTAGTGCATTCCAAACGTATATACTACCGCTTCAATATGAACTAAATTTGAATTCGTTTCTCTATTTGAATAAGATCTACAGTAATGATTGTTGTGAAGTCAAAGCATTTGAATTCGTTTCTCTGTTTTAATAAGATCTACAATCATCATTATTGTCAAGTTAAACCATCGTTTGTGTATTATCTTCACAGCACACCACATGATTAGTCTCGAGTTACATATGAACTATGTGTACTATATGAACTCGAACTAGATTTTTTGAATCCACTTTATTTTGATTTCAAATCACATTACATTTCTAGCTCTAGCTAGATCTTCATAATCTAAACCATGTCTCATATGTATAATGTGTTTATCACATTATGTATGGTGCCCCGCCCCCTACGCCTACAAGTATTTAGATGTGAGTTGCAAACACCACACATTACCACAAATTCAAATAAAATGTGAGAATGTTCGATATATAGTATTGTTTAGATTGTTCGATATTTAGTTGTAAGCTGCAAACGCCACACATTATCACAAATTCAAATAAAATGTGAGATTGTTTGATGTATAGTATGGTTTAGATTGTTCGGCATTTAGCTGTGAGTTGCAAACGCCATGCATTATCACATTATGGTATAACATGTGCACAGCACGTGTATCACCGCTATATTCATGCATGCAATGTTTAAAACACTATGATCTCCTATTCAAATATATGAATCCGCTTTCATATCAAATTATGATCTTTGTTAGTCTCTTACACCCACACAATCCTCTAACCTTTGTAGCTACCACTAACTTTCTCTCGTGCATGCACACGCCCTCCTCGCCCTCCCCCTCCCTCGGCATTCTATCCACCGGGCACATTCATTTTTTTCTTTAGGTCGTTCTCCCAGAGTCTCCACAACTCCTTTCCGACACACACCGATCGATAAACCTCTCCAGCGATGCCTGCCTACAACATACACACACACCTTCAATCTCCTCCTTTATGTGTCCTTGCCTCGTGTCTCTCATACGGTCAGACACACGTGTAAACTCTCGCCCCTCTTTTCATCGATCTCACAACCGCACACTCCTCCCCCTATCTAGCTAGTAGTTGGGCCTCTCGCACCACCTCCTAGCTCCATTCTCTCTGTCTATCCGTCTCGCTGGGCCTTATTTGCCTCTAACAAATGGACGTACACCGACCGATCTCTCGCTATACATATAGCTAGCTAGGTCCTTATAACTCGTTTTTACCCACACGTCAATCGATCTACCTCATTAGTTGTGTCTCTCCCTTCCTCCGACAAACAACAATTGATCTACCGATCTAGTTAGGTTTGCTTACCAAACACATGGTTCCCCTTCATCATCCATGGATGCGTCCCGACAGATCTATCACGCACAGGCACACACAGAAACACATCCCCACTCTTATTGATAACATTGCAGTTCCACCCTCAGTTTGTCTAGTAGGCCTCTCCCACCATCTTCGAGAAGCAACTCCATCACCCATCCAGCACTCTACCCCTCTCCCTCCCTCTCCCTCCCTCTCTCTCTCCTCTCTCTCTCTCTGTCCCATCATATTTCCCGTCCTTTAGTTATGTATGGATGTTGACCGATCTCCCTCAAGACATAGCTGGGTCTCTCCTTCTCAACACATATACGAGTCGTTCTACCTCTATAGTTAGGCCTCTGCCTACCCCTCCCCCACCCCCTCCCCCCACACACACCGATACATCGAGCGCTCTAGTCATGTCTCCCTGCCACACACAAACTTGACATGTGCCCTCTAACGTTCCGGTAGGCCAGTCGCCCTATATTTTGACTTGCAGACACACACAATTTCGACGGCTCTCTTCATCGATCTCGCACCCACCCACTTGATCCTCTCTTCGACTCTATCGATAGCTATGACCGCTCCCTCTCTTCTCGTGGATTGCCCGACCCTCTATGTATGATATGGATAGGCCTCCATTTCACACACATTGCATGCAAAATTTTGTTTGAGATGTCATCGACACATATTCCCACAAATAATTCACGAAATCAACCCCCACCCCACCCCCACCCAAAAACAAAAAAACACTCATGAACGCGGTTTGTATCTCTCACACACACCCACGTAGGTGGGGGACGTGCACGAAGAGAAGAGGTGCATGCACGGCGCACGTACTCCCGTCTCTTTCCCAACCACACCCGCGCGGGTACACGGTGGAGCTCATTTCTGTACGAAAAAGGCAGCCCACGTGGTAATTTGGCACGTGTACTGGTTGTCCACTTGGTGGAGGGAGGATCGTCTACCACGGGTGAACAAACAAATTGCGACTTGACGTGTTATGTTAAAAAAAGAGGCAAACCATGTGGGGCCTACCTTAGAGGCAAGGCTCTATACACTGGAGTACTTTTGATGTGTCCCGTCAACTCGCAGAACGAGGAGAAGCTTGCTTAGTACGCCGTCTCCCCCGCCCACGGGCGCGGTGGCTCGCAGGATGAGGTGAAGCTTGCTCCGCCTTACGCCCGCTCCCTCGCCCATGCGCGCGGTGGCTCGCAGGACGAGGAGAAAAATTTACTACTCCCTCCGTTTACTCCTCGTCCCTACTACCTTGGTTATAGAGATTATATCATATTGTTTGGAATATATATGTCCTTTAGTAGATTTCAATATGAACTACTAGTACATACTCCAAACACTGATGTATATAGACGTATTTTAGAGTGTAGATTCACTCATTTTGCTCCGTATGTAGCACTCTCCCTCGCCCCTCGACCCTCGCCCACGTGGTGGACGTGCAGCAATTCATTCGGTCTCATATAGCCAGAACGATATATACTGCACTACCATTATTGCTCGACTTCCCGAAGAGGCGAAGAGCCAATCGCAAGGTTAATATTTTGGAGATGCCAAGCGCAAGGTTATAGGAGAACGAGTAGTAGGTGCCGCGTCATTTATAAATAAAGTTTTTTTTCTTCAGTGGCACGTACGCAATATGATAGGTTCATATGGAGAGAAAAGGAAACCGCTCCACTATATACATAGTCAGGACGGGCCAGCCTACACGGTTGCTTGCTGGGGTTGCTCTCTTCACACTCTCTCGCACAAAACGACTGTGGCCACATCTCTAACATCCCGGCGGATCACGTCCGCTTGGGGAAGGGGTGGATGCTTAGTGTAGATGCGGTGGCCGTCGCCGACGGCGAAAACCCACTGTCGGCACGTCCCGATCAGGGGTCCCCGCCGTTCTCTCTCACAAAGCCGGTGAGGTTGCCTTCGTCCCTTGCTCACTGTCGCGACGTGGGCAGTTGCCGCCTCCCGCCGCCCTCCTCAAGGTTGAGCTACGTCCCTCAGGTACAACTCCCTTTACAGCCGGCTTGCACCACTGCTCCAGCTGCCCACATCACTCCCTGTGGATATTTCTCTACTTCTTTGCCCCGCACATACCTCTACTGGCTTCTACGTACTGTATTTGTGATGAGTTTATGTCTCATCAACTAGTCCCAGTAATCTTATTCTAATCACGCTTCTTCAATTTCTTTGCCACAGGGATGCTCATCTCGATTTTGGTGAAACTGCACAAAATGATCCGATGGTCAAAAGGTTGCAAACTTCATTTATTAGGAAGCTCGAACGTTGCCAGCAAATTGAAGCCTGGTCAGGGTTCACGGTTCAAGGGCTAGGGACTGCATGGATCTTTTTTTCTTTAGCTGCCTCTGTTCCAAAATAAGTGTCAACTTTAGTAGTAGTACAACTTTGTACTAAAGTTTGCACAAAGTTGAGACACTTATTTTGGAATGGAGGGAGTACATATTTGCTATGATCTGTCAATCATTGAGATGCAATAGCATGCATGTTAGTCTCCTTTGTATTTGATGAAATGTTGCAACGGGCAACCTTGGACGCAAGATACATGTAACAGAAGCTGGAAGCTTCATAGCATTGTACAAATTTATCTCGCTGATAAATTACAGTACGTACTATACTAGTACTTCCTCCGTTCCTAAATATAAGTCTTTGTAGAGATTTCACCATGAACCACATGCGGATGTATATAGATGCATTTTAAGTGTAGATTCATTCATTTTGTTCCGTATTCTAGTGGAATCTCTACAAAGACTTATCTACTAGTAATAGCTAGCCCCCACTACTAGGAATTCTCTATCCTCTCCTTGAGCCACATCATCAAAATTGATGTAGCCGTTAGATGAAGTAAATCAGTCCATAATAGCCGTCTGATCTAGACGTTGAGAGGCTCCGCACTAAGCCACATGCAAGCATGCAGAAATACCGTGGCACATGCATGTGAGTGGGTTTTAAATCACATCAACATGTCTGCATGCAAGCATGCACCGGTAGCATGCATGTAAGTGAGCTTTTAAGTCCCATTAACATGTCAAAAAGAAAAATATAATCCCATTATGCAGTAGGAGTTGGCTGATCTTTTTTCCTTACATGGGATGATCTAAATGATGATGGGAGTTTATTTAGTTTGGCTACCACATTTGTCATGCGGTTATAGAGTTTTTTTAGTTCTATGAAATCGATAATTTTGCGCAGAGAGATATACCGCTGTTCCGCGGCAACGCGCGGGGACTCATCTAGTAATATTTAGGAACGGAGGGAGTACTATGTAAAGAGTTAGGTGTCGCACGGTGATAGTGTGAGGTGGGCCATGTAATCACTGAGCCTGCGTGTTTTCACTGCTCTTGCACGCCTCCGCTGTAAGAATGGAGAAAATTGTAATCTAGTAGTAGTACCTCCTTTCGCCGAAAGCGTGGGACATCCAGCAGTCCTACCACCTCAGTAATAAAGACCAATGAGCCGTCAAATCATATAGACCCAGCAGTAAGTTGGACGGACGAAGCAACCATCACTCTTGCGCCGGTGAGAGGTCACGTCCGCTCTGCCCGGGCATGAATGCGGCACCGATTCTTTGGAGTGGCGCTGACTATTTCGGGCGGGAAGCGCGCGGGCGATGGAGGGGCTTTGGGTGGGCCAGGCTGGTCAGGAGCGGGCGTGGCAGCTGTCCGCATGTCCCTACCGGACACGCCCGGAAACGAGAGGATGCACCGACTCTCGCGGCTAAAATCGTACACTACACAACATCTCTCTGTAGGAGTAGGTTGATCTGTCGCTCTCTCTAACACACACATGCTGTTAAGCACACACACACACACGCGCACACGCACGCACCTTGGTCCCGTTGCACCTTCTAACGTGACTTATTACACCTAGACGGAGGGAGTAGTAAGTATACGAGATACGGTGGTACACTGACTTAAGTCGAATACAAGTGCCCAAAATTTGTGTGCATGTTATAATAAGGATTCACTTAAAATAGTACGTGAGCGAACAGAGGGATCAATTGGACAATGTTCCCGAGCAGTAGCGAGATGTGTGAGGTAAGATACACCGCTGACGCTTTTAATTTTTCTTATTAATTTGTTTGTTTCACCCTCTGACTGGTGGGACCCAACGTACTACGTGGAGAGAGGTAAGGTGACTAAGGCTGCATTATTTCTGCACCACTGTGGATAGTCTTACCACCAAAGCCACATGACACGATTATGATTGAAATCCCAATGACTCCCACACACACACAAAAAACACGGCATGCTTGTCACACGAATGCAGGAATGTATAAAATGTTATTTCCCTCTCGTTGAACATAACGGGAGGGTTGTGTAGCTGGTTAGCCTGTTCGCTCATCAAACTTGAGGTCTCGGGTTCGATAACTACACTTGAGCATAATTTGTGCCAGGAGGATTCTTTGACTGGTCAAAATGTTTTCTAGGGTTTGCACGCTTCACACTCTCTCTCCAGTATATATATACACGCTGGAGCCTCAGCGCTTGTAGTTGCTCTCTTCACACTCTCTCGCCCTCTCCCGCTGGAGCCTCAGCGCTTGTAGTTGCTCTCTTCACACTCTCTCGCCCTCTCCCGCTGGAGCCTCAGCGCTTGTAGTTGCTCCCTTCACACTCTCTCGCCCTCTCCAGATCTAAACAAGACTTCGTTGGCCTCTCTCTCCCCTCACTGCTGCTCAAAGAGCCGGCAGGATCCGTCCGTCGGGAAGGGAAGGAGGCTTAATGCTGTCGCCGTCAACGAGGGACTACCGGCGCAGCTGTTCACTTTCCACCCAGCGGCGGCACGGGAGGGCCTCCGACCCCTTCTTCTTCGCCGTCGTCCCGTCGCCCACCGAACCACGCCCCTAGAACCTTAAGGTATAATTTACTTACTCCACATGCATTGCTCTAGCTGCATGTATACCATGAATCTAGGACGTGGTTCAAAGAGGAAAGGAGTGGGGGAAAGTAGTGGGAAAAGTTGTATATAGCATGAATCTAGGACGTGGTTCAAAGAGGAAATGAAGGGGGAAAGTTGTATAGCATGAATCTAGGACGTGGTTCAAAGAGGAAAGGAATGGGGGAAAGTTGTATCGCATAAATCTAGGACGTGGTTCAAAGAGGAAAGGAAGGGGCGAAAGTACTAGTTCAAAAAGGAAAGGAAGGGACAAGGCTGTAGAGTTTGAGCAGGACTAGATTTGCTGCGCTCACATAGGGAAAGGTGGCTAAAGATAACAAAACTGGGACCAACACAAATATGCTCCTTGGTTGTTTGTTCTTTGTTGCAACAGACTGTGCATGACCACAGTACATCGGTAGATGCACATGGTGCTGGTGCGTCCACTGTCCCGTGCAACTCATTAGCTATTGTTAATCTAAGGCCCTGTTTGGTTAAAAACTCCGTAGTCCCTACCTGCTTGGTTCCAGGGACTAAACATGGACTAGAGGTTATTAAATGACATGCTAAAAGACCATGTTACCCCTAGTAATGAACTAATAGAGACAAGGTGCGATGCGTGGCAGGGGCAACTGTTGGAAAAAGTCCCAAAAAGACTCCCTCGGGGTCTTCTTTCTTTAGTCCCAAATGCCCACTTTTAGTCCCTAAAAGTCCCTCCTGTTTGGTTTAGATGGGACTGACACGGAGTTTTTTTAGTCCCTACACGAAAATGTCCCTGTAAACAAACACCCTCTAATAATGCCGCTGGAAAACTGATGCAATGCCACAGCTAAAAGCAAATTACATGTTTAATGAATTTTATTGTTAATATAATCTCTATGTTAATATTAATCAATGCCACCGTTTGAGAAATGCTACTGTCTTGCTTTCTTTCCCATTTAGATAAGGTAGATGCTTCTTTTTGTTGGCTTCTGTGTCATCCACCGTTATTGACCACTAATTGTTTCCTTTGCACCTCTGTGTAAACAGGGTTATCTACTTCACCTTGTTGCCATTGTGACCTTTTGTTGCACTGCACAAAACACTTTTGTTTTAAGAGTGTTTTGTGCAGTTCAACCAAAATGTCACACCGACAATGTTGCTTGATTGCTTGATCTTAGTGGAACTGCACAAGAGCATATCTTACTTCCTATCCGTTAAGGCGAATTTGGTTCAGATCTTCTTCTTGTGAGTTGTTTGAATTCCGCATCATGAGAGGTCAGTACTAGCCTTCTTTCACATGATTCTGCAGTGTGCTTTCATATGTTGTGCTACTTGTATGATAATGTTGCTTGATTTTAGTGAACTACACAAATGGAGACAAGACTTCCCATCTGTATGTGCACCGTAATATCCCATTGAGGTAAGATAAGGATATTTCACAACTGCTGGCCTGTATTTTGCCACTTTCATCAGAAAATTAAGTTTAGTACTATACTTGTGCTCCCTAATTGACATGCCAAATCTTACATTGAAGGCGAAGCTTGTCTGTTATTGAACCAAGTGATGAAGGGGAAGAACAAGCGGAAGAAAAACAAAAATCAACTCCCGGTGCTGGAACTGTGATGACACAAGTAATGATATAGTTTTGCATCTTAATTTATTGCTATGGCTGGAACGAGCAATTGTTTTGCCACTGATTTGATGCCACTCTTAATGTAATATGTAATTATCTCTACTTGTGCAAACAGGGATCTTCTTTGAAGATACTATATATTTAGTTGGAACTGCACAAGAAGATGTTGGAAACATTAAACTAATCGAGGAGTATATAGTAAGCATGGCCACCACCGTAGATAGCAACAGATGGTTCCGGAGAAGTGCTTCATCTGTATGCTCTACACAATAAGCCTCCTGACAAAGGTTGGTACTCGCCCACTGGTTTCATCCATATGATTGAGCTTTGTCATCTCTATTGGTGTTGTGCTACTGTTTAGATACTGTCATGAAAAAGTGGTATTGCCCTTGAGAAGTGCTTCATCTGTGTTGTTTTAAATATTTCCATTCCTTTTTTCGAGCAAACAGGGATGCTAGCATTTAGTAGTCCTCTTGTCTTTGCACAACAGGATCATCTTCCTCTGAAGAAGAATATGGAGTATGTGAAGTGACTAGTTCCGATTATGCCAGGATGAAGAAGCCCTGTCTATCTTCTCATCAGAAGGAGCAATTGAAGGATGGTTACATTACTCCCCACAAGACCAAACTAACTTCAGCTCAGAAGGACTGACAAATCTCCATTTTTTTGCTGTGATGCGCGAGTACAATGTTGTTCTAGGATTCTTTCTGGTGAGTTCCATTTTTCTAAAAGTGTGCTCTACATGGACCATGTATGTGCCTGTTGAAACTGTCAATTCATAGTACAGTTTGCTTTATACTAATCACTTTTTTGTATTTGTGCAAGCAGGGGTGCTCAGCTTGATTTCAATGGGAACTGCACAAAATGTTCATGAATACATCGAATCATTCATTTCCACCAGAAGAAAGGAGGTGCCGATAAGTTCAAGGCGTTGCAACATATAAGGGCGAAATCATACAAGCTACACGCGAATTTGGTTGATTTTGGTGGAACTGCACAAAAAGAAAGCTGGTTTATTTAGCACGAGGTGCCATGTCAATGTCCGAACTGATGGCAAACCCTGCCCATTCCACAATCGTAGGCATTTGATATTTTGGAATGGGACAACCTTGTCAAATTTTGCTCATTGATTTTAGCAAGACATGCGTTTGATATTTTTGAATGGGACGCCCTTTGCTGTCAGCAGCGTCGATCAATTTTTCTTTATTCTTTAGTTGTGAAGTAAATATTGCCTCTGACATGTGAGTCGCTGAGATGCATAATCATCGATTGTTTTGAATGTTCTCTATGAATTGCCAGGCTTGTGTGTTTGATTGCAATGTATAGAAACGCTAAAAAGCTGCTCAAACTCTTTGTACTCCTTCTGTTCCTTTTTACTTCGCACATTGTGAAAGTGCATACTTTTTTGTATAAGATTGGTCAAAGTAGAGATACTTTGACTGCAGACAAAACTTGTATGCACGACTAGAAAGGACCGGAGGGAGTACATGTGAAACTGCTGCAAACGAGGTGATCACCCTGGGAATAATGCTAGTACGTATTGTTTTGCATGTTCATCCAATGCCAGTGATACAGGAATTCGAACTAATCGAAATAAATTCATTCACACGGTCGGATTTCATATAAACATGCCGTATTTCATTACATTTCATACATTCCTCAACTAAAAAGGGGTGCGCTGGAGGTATAATTAATTAACCGAAGCTACCCACGTGTGTCCCGCTGAGCCGAACAGAAGCTTCAATGACTTAACTGCAGGTGCAGTTGCGTAATTGATATGTGGCCTGTTGGGCCCACGTGTCAGTCAGCCAACTGCACCAGCAGTTAAGTAGAAGCAGCGTTCTTCTCCAGCGCAGCTCTCCGACTCCACGTCACCGCCAAGAAGCTAACCGGCCGTCAATGGTCAACCCGCCTAGCTTGGCTTCAACCGAAGGGTAGCAGCGGTGGCCTTACTTGGACCCAAGCGGCGGTGACCTACCGTGTTCTACTCTTCCTCGTTTTTTGTGTGGCGCGGCCTCGTTGGCAGCGGGGCGGGGCCTCGGCGGAGCTGGCGATGTCCTCTGTCTCGTTGCCGACGGGCGGCGCCTCAGCGGAGCGGTGGAAATCCTCCCCCATGTTGCCGGCAGGGTGGGGCCTCGGCTGAGCCGGCGATGTCCTCTGCCTCGTTGTTGGCGGGGCGGGGCCTCGGCGGAGCCGGCTGTGTCCTCTGCCTCGTTGTTGGCGCCACGGGGCCTCGGCGGAGCAGGGCCTTGTCGACGCCAACGGAGCGGGGACTCGTCAGAGCCGGCATTGTCCTCTGCCTCGTCCTCGGTCTCGACAAACAGCGCCTCACCCGCTTCATCGCCCTCTTTGCTAGCCTCTTTGTAGGCGGCCGCAGCCTCTGCCACCCGCATGCGGTACCGCCAGCGCTCGAGGCGGACCTTGCGGGCGGAGCGGTACAAGTCGAGCAGCGCCTCCTGCTCCGCCCGCTACGCGGCGATCTGCTCCTCCGCCTGCAGGTGCTCCTGGAGGAGATGGTGGTTGTAGGCGGCGTCGGCCTGCGCCTCCCGGAACTGCTCCTCACGCATCTGCCTCACCCTGTCCATATATTGGGCACGGGCCTCGCCGATGGTCATGGTGCAATGCACCAGCGAGGATGGCGCAGAGGAGGGGGTTGGCACTGGATCCTCGACTACCATGTTCTCCATTGGGACATCGTCGTCCTCCGGCTGCCTGCCGGCCAGCCGGTCGGCAGCAATGGCTGCCATCTCCTTGTGGTCCGTCGTCTGCCCGTCCCGAAGAGCGCTGGAGCACGAGGAAGCCATGGTGGGCAGTAGTGGTGTGGACAGGAGAAAGGGAACAGATGCGGATGACTGCGGCTATGGCCGGCGCAGCAGTTTATATAGCAATGGTGGGCGGGCGGAGGGACAGACGTGTGGCGCCGGAGTAGCCGCCTCGGCAACCGCGTATCATTAATGTGGGCGGCAGATGGACGGTCGGACGACACTTGTGTCGTTTGAAGGCGGAGCAATCGCCTGCACCGGGAAGCGGGGCGGGCGGCGCTGACTGTTTCGGGCGGAAAGCGCGCACGGGCGAGGAGATGACTTTACTTGGAGAGGATGACAATGGGGACCCACCAGGTCCATAGCCTCACGTACGCAAGTGCCTCCTTATTATATATATATAATTTATTTTGCTTCCTCCTGGTTTCCTGACATCACGGTCCCACACCATTGTCAACCTATGTAGTAGTCAACAAACGAGAGAATTGCACAAGAAGCAGCCGACAGCTGGGACCAAGCAGCTCGAGCAATATTTGTGTTTTTGAGGTGTGAGCACTGCAGAGTTTTTCGATGTTTAGTCCAGTATTAATTTTTCTCCTCAGAACAACAACGAAAACATCGCTGAGGTATTAACTGGGCGAGCTGTGGCCCGTCTAGCCCAGGCCAAATATCCAGCCCAGATATTAATTTTTTTCAAGCTGAAAATGGCTAGCCCAGCTATACTTTTTTTTAGGAATACCCAGGCAAGGTCAAGTTGTTATTCTCCACCCCGCTGGGCTACAAATCTTTCCTAGGAGGGATGCATTAGGCTTAACAAGAAAATGGGCTTTAAGAAATAATAAATGTGATGTAATTATAAAAACTGGGCAGTAACTATAAAAAAATGCACCAAACACGTGATTACTTTATAAAATATTATTTTTGGATATTGAAAATTTTAATTTCATTAATTGTTGCGAGCGCAATGTTTCGTTGGATTTTTACGTAATATAAATTTATTTTGAAATTGTATTTAATCTGACTAGAAATTTCGGGATAAAAATATTTCGGATCCCATCAAAATGTGGGAAATTTTATTGAATTCTGTTTTGAACGGTTGGTTGAAATGGGCTGTACTTTTAACAAACTGTAAATGGGCTGTAGTAAATTCCATTAGAATTCAAAAATGGGCTACACATTCTTACAAATCTCAAATGGGCTATAAGTTCTCTGCCACACACTTCTGGCCTTACTAAGTTGACGTGTCCCTTAAAAAACAGAGTTGACGCGTATGCAAGGCTTTGTCAACTTATAGTCAACACACGGTTCTAGCAGCAGTGGCCGTTGGATGTCCATCCAATAGATGCCGTGCTTCTTCTTCAATCTCGGATATTCTAGCTTCACCCGCGCAAAAAATGATTCCTTCCCCTGACATCTGGGGCGCACCATTTCGGAAGCTGACCTGTGGGCCTACTAAGTTGACGTACCAAGGGCTTTGTCAACTTAGTCAATATAAACGATTCTAGCTGCAGTGACCGTACGATGTCCATCCAACGGCCGTCGTGCTTCTTCAACCTCTGGTCTTCTTGCTCCAGCCGCCCAAAGCAGTGCCCCCTTCCTAGGCCTCGCCGTCGTCCACCGCCCTGGTGCTCTCGGCGTGGCGTGGTCAACATGGTGAAGGAACAACTTCCATCGGACGTGGACTGTACGTGGAGAGGCTGACAGGTGGGTCCACGGCAGCCGCAAGGAAGTGCCTCCTTATTACGCGCAAAATAATTATTCCTCCACCTGACAGCGGGGACCCACCGGACGGGCCACCGTATTTCGTGAAAAAAATGATTCGCCCCCTGACTGCTGGGACCCACGAGCTACATCTTCGCACGCAAGGAAGTGCGTCCGGGGAAAAACGATTCGCCCCCCTGACTGCTGGGACCCACCAGCTACATCTTCGCACGCAAGGAAGTGTGTCTGAAAAAAAACGATTCGCCCCCCGACTGCTGGGACCCACTAGC
>NC_057796.1:229657418-229658274 GCF_018294505.1 Triticum aestivum | reverse complement strand
CCTTCGCACGCAAGGAAGTGCGTCCGGGTAAAAAAACGATTCGCCCCCTGACTGCTGGGACCCAGCAGCTACACCTTCGCACGCAAGGAAGTGCGTCCGGGCAAAAAAATAAAACGATTCGCCCCCTGACTGCTGGGACCCACCAGCTACATCTTCGCAGGCAAGGAAGTGCCTGACAGTCGGGACCCACCTAGTTGAAGCGTACGTAGCGTTGTCATTCTGGTCGCGAACGTGTACGTACATATTGGTCGATGTAGAGGCGCGCATGTGTCGTAGTAGAGGCGCGCACGTGTCGTAGTAGAGGCGCGCACATAGCATGTACACGTACGTACAGCGGCCAGGGTGCAAGAAAGAAAATATGGCCACGTATGTGTACATACGGGCAGGGTCTCGAACACCTACTCGCGCATACGTATGGCCAGGGCTCGTGTACATGGCTGGGTCGGAACGGAGAAACATCGTCATCGTCGTGTTCATGGGGAGGCAACGGAATGCCTCGTGTTCATGGGGAGGCAACGGAATGCGTCGTGTTCATCGGGAGGCAACGGAATGCGTCGTGTTCATCGGGAGGCAACGGAACGCGTGGGAGCCAACCGGCTGGGTCGGAACGGAATGTGTGGCCGTGTTCATCGGGAGGGCTTGGACGGAACAGGCGATGGAAGCGACGCCTGGCGTACCGCAGAACGGAGGAAACGGACCTCCTACGTTCGGAACGGGGTCCTGTTGATCGGGAGGGGTGTGGCGTACCGCAAAACGGAGGAAATGGACCTCCTACGGTTGAAACGGGGGTCCTGTTGATCGGGAGGGGTGTGGCATACCGCAAAAATGGACGAAACGGACCTCCTACGGTCGAAAC